>NC_028639.1:23163556-23165402 GCF_001406875.1 Solanum pennellii
GGGGGGGGGGGGGGGGGGTCTTTGTGAGGGAGGACGGTGTGGATTAAGAATTAAAAAAACATATTAAGCGGGGTAGGGCGGGTTGAAATTTTGTGGGTTAAGCTTCTACCCACCCCGCACCCGCTCCAACCCGCCCCATTGTCACCCTAGCCAATAAAAAAGATACGTGAATTGGGGATGACAATAGGAGAGGTGTGGAGGGGAGGGGGCAGGACAATGGTTTAACGGGGCAAGATAGGGAACTATTTAAATGAGGTGAGGCGGGTCAAAGCTAATATTTTTTGTAATTAAAAGGCTAGTGCAAGGATGGGTTGTGTTGGGCCAAAAGGCCTATTATTTCAACTGAGCTTGGGCCGATTCCAAAAGCAAAAAAAAAAAATAGTTGCAGATTAACATTATTATTTGGTCACATTATTTTTTGTTCCCCTCTTTAGTTTTTTCATATTTTATTAAATATACTTGTGATTGAGCTTAATAGGAATATATAGTGTGCTTTGGACAATTTAAGTAGTAGAATATTTTAATAGTAGATTTTTCTTTGATGATTTTTTCTGCATTGACCGTTGTTCTCTTTTTTCATTAAGAACAAGTTTAAAGAATTAATATAACATATAAAAAGTGCAAATTAAAATTTAAACGTGGAAGGGTGGGGTAGGGTATAGCGGGGCAAGGCGGGACGGGTTATAACATTGAAAAAATTCTAAATGGGGTGGGGTAGAGCGGGTTCAAATCTTAGCGGGTTGAGGCTTGCCCCACCTTAACCCTCCCTATTGTCATTCCTAACGTGAATCATATTGTTCTTCTTTTTTTAAAAATTCTTTTCCATTATACAATTACTTTATAACTAAAAATTCTTTTTTTTTCTTTTTAAAATAAACAAAGTTAAAATATGTTAACCCTATTATTTTTATTTAGGCTATACAAAATTGTGAGAGTGTGTATATGATCAAAAAATGTATTTGCTAATGAAAAAGTGATAGTGTCCGTTAATTGGATAAAAATAACATTTCTATTTCAAATTAGTTGTCATTGTTCAAAATCAATCATTAAAACTTTTAATCTACAATTTAACATATTATTTTCATTAAATTGCTATGAGAGAAGGGTTACAATTTGTATTTTTAATAGTTTTAGAATATCTAGATATATTTTAAATATAATATAAATTATTGAGTTGATACAATTCAATATAGTTGTGAAGATTGTTTAATCTACATTCAAAAGGTGAATAATGATAATTAATTTGAAACGATGAGATATTATATTTCTATACACTTTCTCAATAAATTAGGAAATTTTGCCGCGCTTCGCGTGGTCTTTGAAATAAATATTAAAGAATTACTTTTTTAATCAATTATATACGTTCTCTGTATGGCCAAACATAATATTATCACTTTATTTTTTTAATTATATATTAATTATGAAGATCATTTTGAGATGATGATTGAAATGAAACTTAACAAATTTAACATCTAATCTATTACAATGGTGTACCTTTTTCTTGAGTATACAAAAATTATGTTCTGAAGTAACTGAAAATACTAATGAAACACATCTACATGTGTAACGACCTGTTTAGTCGTTTTGAGCAGCAGATTTTATTTCTGGAAAAACTGGCTGAGACGACGGAACCCACGACGGACCGTCATGGGCACGACGGACCATCGAGGGGGTCTCGTTCCAAAAGACTTAGACTTTTGAAATTTGGGTACTCAAATCGACTCTCTGAACTTGGCGACGGACCTGCAGGACGAACCGTCGTAGGCACGACGGACCGTCGCAGGTGTCTCGTTCCAGAACACTTAGACTTCTGAAATTTGGGTACTGAAATCGACTCTCTGAACTT
>NC_028639.1:23174060-23185320 GCF_001406875.1 Solanum pennellii
TATATATATATATATATATATATATATATATATATTGGGGGTTATCAAGAGTTATAGAGATTATGAAAATATAAGTTATGAAGATAAAGAAATACATATTTCTTAATTTAAGAAGGGAAAATTAATGAGATTAATTTAGGGAATGATAAATTTAAAGTTCTAATTATTTTTGTAGGATTAGTTTCTCCCCTTACCCATTTATTAATAGGATAAAATGAAAAGGTAAAGGTTTTAACTAATGAAGAAATATAAAATGTGATAAACAACAAATTACAATATTTTACTATCCACAATTTTATATATATTCTCATACGAGTTTATTACTTATTCACATTGTCATGTGTTATTCATTCACATTAAAAATATGTCAACTTCATATGTTTAATTAAAACAATAATGTAATGTATTCCTACAAAGTGATATCGGGTGTGCTCATTTAGAAAATATTATTATAAAAATTTAATACTAAAAATAAGATTTATTAATTTATTTTGTGATTGATTACTAATATGATAGACCATATCATATATTTTTCGAAAAAGGGTGAAATATATCCCTCTTCTATATGAAATAGTTCATATATGCCCTTCGTTATACTTTGGGGCCAAATATACCCCTCCCGTCATACTTTGGGCCAAATATACCCGTGATTTTAACGAAAGAACACTTGTCAACATAGAAATCAAATAACCCACCTCTAATTTTAAATACTCAATTCCCTTTAGAAACCCACCCGTTTAAATACCCAATTTGAACCAAACCCATTTCATAATTATCTTCTCTAGCTAAAGCTTCCATTAAGATCAATACTCAACTACGAAAGGTTCAGTACACAGTTTTGTCACTTATATATTTCTTGCTTGTTGTGATCATAAACTCCATCCAAAAGCATGCCTTAATCTTTGTTGTCCTAATTTTCTAATGCTACTAAATTGTTGGTAAGTTGAACATCCATGAAAACAAACAACAATTTCAATTAAACATTATAACACATATAAGTTCAATTTCTCGTGTTGTCCAATATGTTAATCAATATTGACCCACTGCTTGAATGGTATTAAGTACATGCTAAATCAAACTTAAAATTTTGAATTCTAACTTGCAACAATTATCAACTATATTAATCTTTTAAGAGATGAATAACTTCAAAGACAGGAGGTTCTACAAGAAATATTTTTGGTGAAAAAAATGACCCGCCACATTGTGGTTTTGATGTTTCCGTAGTGATTAAGGGTTTTGATTTTATAATGAGAATCTCAAGTGGAGTAGATGACTATGAAAACGGGTTGGGAATAGGTTAAATGGGTGGGTTTCTAAAGGGAATTGGGTATTTGAAATTGGGGGTGAGTTATTTGATTCCTATGTTGACAAGTGTCCTTCCTTTAAAATCAGGGGTATATTTGACCCAAAGTATAACGGAAAGGATATATTTGGCCAAAAGTATAACGAATGATATATATAAATTATTTCCTATAGTATATGGGTATATTTGACCCTTTACCGTATATTTTTAGGGACAATAATATCCAGTAGATATAAAAGAAATGTACCATAGGTAATATAATTTTAATTCAATCATGGAAAAAATTTAAAATATAATTATAATATAACAATAAATCTTCAAAATGTTTGGAAATTATTCAAACTTTTATACTATTACGACTCTATCTTCCGGAATTTTTGTTGAACTTATACCAAATAATGTGATGAATCTTTGAAGAATATATCTATGATCTTCATCAAAATGAAGGTTTGTCACATCCCGAAATCACACCCTATAAGTTAGGGGCAATCTCGGATTGCTACCGACGTACTTGACCTCTTGGAGGTCTCGTACAAACCCTTACATATCATTCATCGCATAAACATAGTGAAAAGTAGTGCAGAATAAAAACTTTTCACAAAAACATATCATAGTCTTTTAAAACTCTTTTATATAAACTCATAGGAATACTAAGTCTCAATCTCATAATCTTAAGACAAAAGAATACTTGATATACGGCCCATACTTCAATACTAATATAGAAATACTTAGTCTATTACAATACTTCAAAAGAAAGCATAAAAGACATATATGCCCTCGAGTCAAATGAGGACATACTTGAACTTCTCTTGAACGATGCTACGGTCCAAGTCTTCCTTCCCAAATGCTCCTCACCTACCGACAACTATAAAGATGGATAAAAGCATGGATTAGTACAACCACATGTACTAAGTATGACATAATGCATAAAAATCATGAAAATGGACATTTATTAGAAATATGTATTTTTTCATTTAAAAATCATATTATAATCATAAGAACAACATTTAACAACTTAGAAACACATAAGATAACACTTAAACCAAATATCATAATTTTAGAGATCACTTCACAATAAACTCATTCACTGTTACAGTGAAGTCCCTTCACTGTGCAATGAAGTTATTTTAACCTTAGACATCTCTTAGTATGTAATCATCCCACTTAGAGCTATCCTAAGACTCACTTAAGCAACACAAAGAGAGACCGCCCATACAATCTCCCTAAGCATGCCTGAATGATACTCAAGACTACTTATAATGAGTCACATGCACACTTCAAGACATCAAACATATCAAACATATCGATAATATGACATTTCCGCATCAAAGACTATCAAAAGATTTATTTAAGTAGATCAAGAAGATAATATCCATGATTGACCTCTTCAAGACTACCTAAATAATCCTTAAGACTTCCTAAGTTTTGATCATGTCCACATAATCAACATCTTTCCTAACTAGAGTCATTCCTATGCACCCTTCACATCTTAACTAGACAACCCTTAACTACTCTAGATATGCACTTATTCCATTAACATAATTTATCCCTAACTCAAGTCATTACATTCATTAGTTCATTTAGGAGAGATTCAACACATAAAGGACATTCAAGTAATGGTCTTGGACAAGACCTAGGGACTCTAACTAACACCTTCAAAGCCTATTGTGCAATGTCTAGATAGCGTCCCATACCACCACCTAAACTTCATAGAACTTCTCTAATGCTAGTAAGTATCCCATATGATGAGAATAGGAAATAACCGACATAGACCATGGTAGCAAGACATGGAATCCGGAGTTCTAACCTACTCCGATGAGGGTGTTGTACTTGTCAAAAATGGTAGAACTTAGACACATCCCATGTAGGCACATGGTTATGGAATATGAAGGGCATGCTTTGTAATCAAGTCTCATTATTAACTAGAACTACTTCCCTTACCATACTCACTCGGTGCTAGCCTTCGTTCTCATAGATTAATTCACATTAAAGGTTCACATAAAAGGGTTCCATAACAAGTTTGTAACCTTATTACATTTATCCTACCAAAGAGGTCCTCTTAAGGGTACCTTCCAATGGCAAAAAGAAGCTCATGATGACTTTACTAAGGATTAATATGATGCCGTTCCAATCAATTAACCTTAAGTCCATCATTCCTTTACTTTGAAGGATACCATTACGACTTACGACTTCAACATTCATAACGTTACCACTAGGTTCAAGGTTTCACATAAAAGACCCTCTTAACTTCATTTAAGGTCACATGTCATTCATACATTCAGGACTAAGAGCTTAACATCCTAAGTCAAGACATCACATATCCATAATCATATATAAATCAAGTAATAGACACAAATCAACCAAGACAAGACACCACATACCTCACTTTAACTCATAATACATGTCCTTCTAGAAACACATAAACATAACCATATCATCTTCAAGTCATCATATACACTATCATAACATCATCAATGTGACCAACATAGACTCATGTAGTCAAGTAGGAATAACCAAGACTCAACCCTAAGACTATACACATAAGGTCAAAGTCATAGTCTAACATGATCACCTACATAACATCAAAAGAACACATATACTTTCACATTGATTAACATGTAGATGGATATTATCATACTTCACATAATCAACTACACAAATAGCCACATTACTTCAAGTAGTGCCGACAAGGCCATGATCATCATAGTACATAACACCACCACCATAAGTGGACCATACCAATCACAAAATAATTGAAGTATAAACAACATCAATATAAAGGTAATAGGGCAGCTTACAACCACAACATCCTCAATACCTCAATTCGATGTCAAATCAACCAATTCAACACCATAAGGCCCTTACCAATGACCATGAACAATAATTCAATGTAAAAACTAGGATAATCAATGAAACTAGGTCAATTAAATAGATATTCATCAATCTAATACAACCTAGATATCAATTGAACACAATTCTTACATCATTAGAAATCCCATAGAAATCTACAATAGAATTCATAAACATTAAGTCAATATCAAGTAACCCATAACTTAGTCAAAATCTAGGGTTCGTCCAATTCATGGGTTTATAGGTAATTTAGGTTAGAATACTTAATACAATATCAATTAAATCATAATTTAATGTTTAGAAATCATTAATGCCAGAACCCATGGTAGAATCATGAAATTGGACAATTCAACTTGAGAACTTTAGAAAACATCTTGAAATTGGGGATCCTTGATGAAGAGAGTTTCACGAATCAAAATACATAACTTGATGAAGCTGATTCTTCACTTTGATGAAGAATCTCCACTCAATTCGTCACACCAAGCTCCTCTTTGACTTTGGACTTCAATGGAGTCATAGAGAGAATTCTAAGGAATTTGGGGTTTCGATTTGGAAGAATGAAATCTTCTAAGTGTTGAGCACTTATATACATGTTTAAAATACCTAAAATAACCCTTAATAACCACCAAAAATTCTATTTGGAAGTGGGGTGAAATTACAACTTCACTCCTCAACTTACAGTGAAGTTGCGTGCAGGACAGACCACCATCGATGATTGCCCATCGACGGGGCGTAGGTTTATACACGGGCCATGCTGTCCTCCGTCGATGGGTTGAGAGACTTGAAATTAGTAGCTTATCTTACCAGGCTAAGTACTAAATGACACCCACCACCTACGGGGCGTCGATCAGGCCACTGGCCGTCGATTGCCATCCGTAGGTGGACTGTCTTGGGCAGTTTTGGCCACCAACGTGGGTCCTTCCTCAAGGACCCTTGGTTGGTCCTTGGGGATGTTTTCTTGGAAGTTTCCAATCCAAACATGATTGTATACGAGTTTAGCACCTCTCACATGAATTTCATCCTAAACAAACACGTAAAACTCGACGAAACATGCTTAGACACATAAGGTCGTTTCAAGGTAACATATTCGAACGTCATGGATGTTCTTAGACTTTTGACCTCCAAACTTCAAGAAAACACGATACTCTGACTATATATACTATAATAACTCATTTAAGGATCTTATAACCTCATGAATAACACCTAAACACATAGAATCAGATATAAGGCACATAGGTGACTTAGTCGTCGAATGTCTTAGTCATCCCTTGACGTTTGAATTCCAATACACTTAAACTCTTAGACACTGCCTCATTAACACATAGTAGACCTATTTAGTACCTTAGACCAATATGTTAGGCTCTAG
Organism: Solanum pennellii; assembly: GCF_001406875.1. Classification (NCBI taxonomy): domain Eukaryota; kingdom Viridiplantae; phylum Streptophyta; class Magnoliopsida; order Solanales; family Solanaceae; genus Solanum; species Solanum pennellii. Next base: position 23,179,580 of record NC_028639.1, read on the forward strand.
TTCACCTAAGTCAGTTTCGGGGTCTTACATTCTCCCCCACTTGGACAACATTCGTCCTCGAATGACACTTGCCACTCGCCGAACACTTCCAAGAATAGAGATTCAACTATCAGCTCATGACCATACCATATAACACATAACCAAGAATAAAACATCAATTTCACATAGTCAAGAGATTCACAACACAACAAGAAACTAGAAGACAATTCTATAACTCATCATGCTACAAACTCACATGCTTCATTCCAAATAACGAAACCTCATTTATACTCAATATTATACTCATATGCATCAGTTCTAACCACATTACAACAATTTCAGACCAAAGAATCAATTAGTCAAATTTTGGAAACTCTTAACAGTGAGCAGTTTCAAGTTACAATGATTTTTGCCAATTTTTCAAAAATGCAACTTTTATGCAACTCGTGATATGAACATGCTAATATGCAAAGTAACATCATATAAACACACAATGCAAGAAGTTAATGAGATTCAGTTTAACAAAACTCCTAAACATCAACATGCTTCTAGGAATTTCTATCCCATCTTCTAACCATACTCCCCCACTTAGAAGGAACTCATACTACTAAAAAAAAAGCAAGGACTTACCCTCATCATCATCACCATTCTCATCCGGCTTTGATTCTCTAGTCCGGAGTGCATAGAACTGCCTCTTTATTGGAGCATTATCCTTTGGAGCACTTGGAGCAACTTGCTTACCCTCTCTTCCTCTAGAAGCAATCATAGGACAATCTCTCACCTTATGTCCTTTCTTACCACAACCATAGCAACTCCCGGTACCCAATAGACACTCACCATAATGTTTCTTGCCACAAGTTACACATGTAGGTTTGACATTTTGAGAACCACCTCCTTTCTCCAATTTAACGTTAACACTCTTAGGTTCTTCTTGACCTTGGGCCCTCTTCTTAAACCTAGGTTGGCCTTGATCACTAGTATCACTCATTTTCAAACATCTAGACATCCTCCTAAGTTTAGAATCTTCAATTGATTGTGCATATATCATGAGTCTAACTAGGGTCCTATCATCATGTAGCATAGTTGTACAACATTCTTCCCTCACTAATTTGGCTACACCCATCACAAAACAACTCATTTCATCCCTCAGATTTGACAGAAGGGAAGGGGCATATCTAGATAACATAGAAAACTTCAAAGAGTATTCCTCGACACTCATATTGCCTTGCATGAGATTGATAAACTCCTCCACCTTAACTTCCCTCTTCTCACAGGGAAAGTACTTACCAAGAAAAGCTTCTTTAAATTCCTCCCACTCAATAGGAACCGATTCCTCCGGCCTATTATCCTTTCATTGAGTGTACCATATTTGAGAAACATCCCTCAATTGATACGAAGCCACTTTGCCTTCTCCCTAGATGTAACTCCCATAGCACTCAACACCTTGTACACTTCATCTAGGAACTGTTGGGGATCCTCTCCCACCTTAGAGCCAAGAAAAATAGGAGGATTAATCCTAACAAAATCTCTTAACCTAGACGTCATAGTGCTTCCACAACATTTACCTTAGTCACCATACTCAAATTCACTTGAGTAGTCACGACTCGAGCTAAAGCAAGCAAAGCCTCTCTAATATCTCTATTACTCAACTCCGGGACATCATCACCTCCACCCACAATAAGGACTTGATCACCTTGAGCACCTTGAGAAACTTGCTCAACTTCCTCAACTTCAGGGGGAATCTCCTCTTGCCCCTCATTCTCCTCAACTCTCCTAGCCGGTGTCCTCCTCGTATTCATCTTCCTAGAAACACAAGTAAAACCATAAGAAAAGAGTAGAGTACTCATAACTTTTACTCTAAGGCACGACACAAGAGTAGAAAAGAAGGGAAACTCTATCGTCCTATAGCCTCTCGCCCAAAGATGCATTGCGACTCACACCGAGGGTCAAGACTCTACTAGACGTTACATGATGCATCCCGAAACCACACACTAGAAGTTAGGGGCAATCTCGGATTGCTACCGACGTACTTGACCTCTCGGAGGTCTCGTACAAACCCTTACATATCATTCATCGCATAAACATAGTGAAAAGTAATGCAGAATAAAAACTTTTAACAAAAACATATCATAGTCTTTAAAAACTCTTTCATATAAACTCATAGAAAATACTAAGTCTCAATCTCATAATCTTAAGACATAAGAATACTTGGGACACGGCCCATACTTCAATACTAATAAAGAAATACTTAGTCTATTACAATACTTCAAAAGAAAACATCAAAGACATATATGCCCTCGAGTCAAATGAGGACATACTTCAACTTCTCTTGAACGATGCTACGTTCCAAGTCTTCCTTCCCAAATGCTCCTCACCTACCAACAACTATAGAGATAAATAAAAGCATGGATTACTACAACCACATGTACTAAGTATGGCATAATGCATAAAAATCATGAAAAAGGACATTTATTAGAAATATGCATCTTTTCATTTAAAAATCATATTATAATCATAAGAACAACATTTAACAACTTAGAAACACATAAGATAACATTTAAACCAAATATCATAATTTTAGAGATCACTTCACATTAACCTCATTCACTGTTACAGTGAAGTTGGTTATTTTCATCTTAGACATCTCTTAGTATGTAATCGTCCCACTTAAAGCTATCCTAAGACTCACTTAAGCAACACAAAGAGAGATCGCCCATACAACCTCCCTAATCATGCCTAAATGATACTCAAGACTACTTATAATGAGTCACATACACACTTCAAGACATCAAACATATCAAACATATAGATAATATGACATTTCCTCATCAAAGGCTATCAAAATACTTACTTAAGTAGATCAAGAAGATAACGTCCATGATTGACCTCTTCAAGACTACCTAAATAAACCTTAAGACTTCGTAAGTTTTGATCATGTCCACATAATCAACATTTTCCCTAAATAGAGTCATTCTTAAGACTCATCTAGGTAAGATACGAAGTGACCATTCTTATGCCCCCTTCACACCTTAACTAGACAACCCTTAACTACTCTAGATAAGTACTTATTCCATTAACATACTTTATCCCTAACTCAAGTCATTACATTCATTAGTTCATTTAGGAGAGATTATCACATAAAGGACATTCAAGTAATGGTCTTGGACAAGACCTAGGGACTCTAACTAACACCTTCAAAGCCTATTGTGCAATATCTAGATAGCATCCCATACCACCACCTAAACTTCATAGAACTTTTCTAAGGTTAGTAAGTATCCCACATGATGAGAATCTATAATAACTCATTTAAGGACCTTATAACCTCATGAATCACACATAAACACATAGAACCACATACGAGGCACATAGGTTACTTAATCGTCGAATGTCTCAGTCATCCCTTGACGTTTGACTTTCAATGCACATAAACTCTTAGATATTGTCTCATTAACACATAATAGACCTATTTAGGACCTTAGACCATCAATACCAACATGTTAGGCTCTGTTCACCTAAGTCATTTTCGGGATCTTATAAGGTCATATTGTGACATCATCTTTTCTATGTCTTCTTTTTTACTATCACGTACATGACTGATGAATAAAAAGACGAAGAAAAGAAAATTAAAAACCTATACTACTAAAAAGAAAGAATGAAAAACTGAAAATGTACATTCAAAATTTCTATAGATGATTGGTATTTATAGATTGGATAAGCCATAAAAATAGTTAGAGAAAATTGAAAAGACATGTTATTTAAGTTGAGAATATCAATAGGTGGATTTTTTTTTGTAACTCATTATATATGATTACAATAATAAATATGTTTGAATTTTTTTAATTAATATACAAATTATTTTATGAAAAGAAAGAAGAAAAAATGTCAAAAAAGAGAAAAAAAATAAAAAGGAATGGAGGCCATAGAGAGGTGCCACATCACCTCCTCTATGATCCTCCTTTATATATACACTAGTCAACTGAACCGCGCTTCGCGCGGTATATTAGTATTCCAAAATTTAAATTGAAATATATAATATTTTACTTAAACTCACAACTTTTTTCTTTTAGATATCAACAAAAGATACCAAAAAATAAAATAAATCATCAAAATAAGGTGAAACGCCATAAAAATAATCAGAAAAAAAATATAATTATTTTTTTGAATGGGATTTCCCTCGTAAAAAAACAGATAACATTATTTAGTTTTTAAAATCTATGTCCAAACACCTAATTAAAAGATACGAAGATGTTGAAATTTAAATGGACTGTGCATATTTAAAATCACATCTTAAATGAAAAAAGTTGTAAAAATAATATTTCGCATCTACTTTACTCGTATTTTCTTTCTTCCTCTTATTTGCTATCATGTCAATTGCTCATTAAATCTTATTTTAAACGCTATGTAACCCATAAAAAATATCATTACATTTTATTCAAAATCGATATTAAAAAACAATCCAAATGAGTAATGACCTAATGAAAAACTCAAAAGGAAATATTAGCAAAGAATTGTCACCATAATAACCTTTAAAAATTATAGAATTTCCAAATAATTTTCAAATGTTTTTTTTTTCAACACAGGTTTTGGACTGGGGTGTTTGTGTTGAATTATCTTAAGTAGCTTATAAGTTAAAGGGATAGGCATGATACATAAATTTGCCCTTTAACTTGGCCTTATTTCACATTTATGCCCTTCAACTTTGGGTATGGATAAGTAGGGATTTAAACCTGTATAAACTTGAACAAATAGACACATGAGTTCTACGTGACACAATACACGTAGGACACCATGTAGGACGACAAATTACATGTAGGATGTCATGTAGGACATGTGTGTCTATTTGTTCAACTTTACACAAGTTTAAGTGTCTACTTATGTACACCCAAAGTTGAAGGATATAAATACGATTTGATTACAAGTTAAAGGGCATATTTTTTCAATTCTTATGAAATTATAATAACATATTTCTAAGGGAAAAATCAAAAGGAAAGGAGCCCCAGAGGTAGCAAAGCTAGTTCTACGTATCATTGGCATTGAGCAGGTGAACTTGACTACACAACAACTCTGACTCTAACAGAGGATCTAGTTCCTGGAGAGTTTCCCCCTTAAGGCATCCAAAGACCCTTGAAACGCGAATCCATATACTTGTAGGGGTCTCTACTCATTTGCCTTCAATTCTGCCTTTTGAGGAAGAGGTTGCATTTATCAGTCTTTAAAAATTAGGAAAAACCTAATTAAAGTAAATAAATATTGATGCATAATTTTATTTTAGATTTATTATTATTATTATTATTATATAATGACAGTGTATAATATTATAAAAAAAATTAAAAATAGCATAGCAAATTTTGTAAAATTACTTTTTGCGAATCTTATCAGGTTATAGTAACATATTTCTAGGAATAAAAAAACAAAAGGAAAGGGAATAAAATAAAATAAAAGAAAGAAAGGAAATAAGTGATTTAAGAAATAATATAAAATAATATTAATGATGAGATTAGGGGAAGGAAGTAAAAGAAATTAATAGCACTAATGATCATAGGAATTATATATGGTTATTTTTGCTATTTTATAAAATTTAATATAAAATTTTCAATCTTTAAAAATTAGAAAAAATGTAATTAAAATAAAATAAATAAATAAATATCAATGCTAGACTAAGAAGGGTATCATCCCATATTTTATTTTAGATATTATTTCATATAAATATAAATCATTAGCAAGAGAAATGATCTAAAAGATATGACATATCAAATTCTACC
>NC_028639.1:23185751-23200040 GCF_001406875.1 Solanum pennellii
TATATATATATATATATATATAACGAAAAATAAGAAAAAATATAAAGTAATTTAAGGAAATAATATAAATGACATTAATAATGAGATTAAGGAAAGAAAGTAAAAGGAGTTAATAGCACTAATGGTCAAAATTATAATCATTAAATCAAAACTCATCCACATATTGACATATGAAATCATTGATATTCGCTTTTAACTTCTTCATTTTTACGTGTGTTTGGATTACATAATTTATTCAGTACCTATACAAAATTGATATTTGAGCTCTCTTGTGTATTTATTATTTCTATTGTTAATGTAATTTTTTTTATGAAATATTAATTTCTATGCCTTTAATATGAAAATTTTGTGTTTATCATATGCCGGAAGGATATGAAAAGATACTTTTAAAGTAATTCTACTATTTCGAATATTCCATAAGTTTTTAGATATTCCTGAAGAGATCATAAAAAACATTAAAATATCTCATAAATTATTAGATATTTACAAAGATTAAAATCTCAAATATCCTATAACTTTTGAATTTTCACCGAGAAATCATAAAAGTATCAATATTGTCTTTCTTAAAAAAATCTCGAATATCTCATAAATTCTTAGGATATTCAAAAAAAATTAAGAAGATCTAAAATTAAAGAATAAATAACTTTTTGACTATAATATTTATCAATAAATTTTATTTCTTCAAATAAATATAAAAAGGGTCATAATTGGGATAAAAAGGCGATAACACTAAAAGTCTGACATGACACTGTTATGACCCAATTTCGGAAACTCAAAAGGTTTCGAAGCCGATTTCGCTACTTTGGCAAATTTTGTTAAAGTTTTGGAAAATCTTATATTCTGGGAGTCGCCAATTAATTTTTTAGGAAAAAAAAATAAGAAAACCATTTAAATGAAAATTGTAAAAAAAAAACATTTAAATAATCCAGAGTCGGATAAGGGTTCAAATAATTCTCTAAGGAAGGGTTTAGACATCTTAGAGAATCGCTAACACACGGTTGACCGACGAATTTTAGAGTTTGACTAACTTTGTATATAAAAGAGTTAATTATAAAAATCTTATTTATTATTTTTTGAAAAACGAGAAATCTTTTAATACTTATACATTTGTATTATCCCAAATGATGAAATAATTCAAATATTAAAGTGCCAAAATAAAATTTTAACTAAACAATTTATCCGAGTCAAGTTTTTGAGTCAAATAATCAACTCAATCACTTAGACGTGGATTTAAAAAAGCTAAATACTAACTATGAAAGAATATGGATAATTCTCAAGTTAGTTTTGAAGCTTAGATTCCCTAACTTAAAAGAGTTTGAAATTTTGAAAATTTAGCAAAAACGAAATAGAAAAACTTCTCCAAGGATTAATCTAAGTTGACAAAAATAAAATGTTGAAAGTTAGCAAAAAGAGTAAAAAAAAAACCAATGAAATAAAGTAACGGGATGAAAAGGGCATTTTGGCCCCTTTGTGATTCATGTCGCTGCTGCCCGGATTTGGACTTTTAAAGTCCAAAAATTCCCAGTTCTAGTTCCTTAGGGACTGCTGCTACTGCTGCTGGTTAATCGGGGTCTCAACCCAATTTTTGCTCCTTGTTTTTTTGCCTTTTAAAGACTGCTACTGCTGCTATATTTAGTGGATTTTTCAGTCAAAAAAAAAGAACTTGAATCTCTGCCCATTAGGCTGCTGTTGCTACTGTTCTTGGGTGTTTAACCCAATAAAAATAATTTTTGGAGGAGGTCGACTCAAATAGAGGAGGAAAATGCAAGAGACGGGAGTCCATTGGACTCAAACGGGATAGTTCATGCAAATAAAAGAAGGAAAATAAAGATTAGCCAGATGATCAAGTTATGAAATAATGACCAACAAGTGATATAATTCAATCCAACAATAGGAATTTTTCAGAAAATAAAAGCAACACAGTGATTTACTAAAATTCTGCAACAATATGACTTAATCATATAACTTTAACATGAGTTGGTTAACTACATTTTACAAATTGAACACCTCTGTAATGCATAATAGACAAGAAAATACAACCTTTTCTCCGACAACTTTGATCTATGCGATTCAACAAAGAGAAAAAAATCAAGATTTCAAACCGATAATTCCCATTTCAAAAATAAGAAGGTGGCAGAGAAACAAAGGTTATAAATAACAAAACAGTAGTCTAATGTACGCAATTTAGGATCCATACCTCAAAGGAGTGACATGAGGATCTAAGGGATTTAGGATCAACTAAAGAGAAGTTGAATTAAATTTTGACTTCATGTAGAGCTCGTTTTGGAATTTAAGAAACTCAAAATTTAATTCCAATTATGGAGGGTCAAAATTGGGTGTCAACAGCTGCCCCTCGTCTGACTTGGATGATGAAAGAAATTCGAGGCAAATGAAATTGACAAATCCAATTTTGTCCATCCGCTAATTCTTCTCTTAGGAATGGTAAATGGTAAGGATTATGAGGAATTATGGCCGAACCCCGGAAGTGGGTTTTCTTACATATCTCAGACTACTTTTAGTTCAACTCAATCGGTTGAAAAGAAAATCTCTTATGCGGAAGTAACCTTTAGCTTAAGGATGAGTGATAAAATAATTGATAGCGGAAAAGAGGCGTGCAAACATCTTAACTATGAATATTGGGACCTTCACACTAATAGCTAAGAATTTACATAAGCATAACTTCCGAAGCTTTAGGTGATCAGTCACTCGAATTTAAAAATTTGTCTTCAGGGAGAGTTGAAATTTTCTCAGAAGGCGAAACTAAAACTATTAAACCCAAGAAAAACCCACATGCCATAGGATAGGGATGTGGTTTGATTGTGGTGGAAGTCGTTCCTCAACTCGCGTCCTAAGAGTTTGATATTCCTCTTTGGACTATGTCTCAGTTTGCTGCTAAGAAAAAGTTCCACGCTGTGCTGCGTTCTATTTGACGTAGTCCACTTTGTGTATTGGAAAGTCTGGAAAAAAAACGTTGTCATTGAAAAATGTAACACAAATACAAATATAATTTGTGCAAATCTGGTATAACATGTCATACTGAAGGAGATGACGATCCAATATCAAGTGTAATTTTCTTGAAGGAAGTGGTGGTCCAAAATGGTGTGTCAATTTGAACGATGTGATGATTCAATAATAATATGTAACGTATCACTTTTAGGGAGATGACACTCCAATAATAATTCAACATGTCGCGTTGAAGGAAGTGAAACTCCAATAATAATTTTCATGTGTCACATTGAAGGAAGTGACGCTCCAATAATAAATTAACGTGTAATGTTGAAGGAAGTGATTCTCCAATAATAATTTAACGTGTCACTTTGAAGGAAGTGAAACTCCAATAATATTCTTAATATGTCACGTTGAAAGAAGTGACTCTCCAGTAATAATTAACGTGTCATGTTGAAGAAAATGACTCTCCAATAATAATTTAATGTGTCACGTTGAAGGAAGTGATGCTCCAATACAAACATATTGTATCACGTTGAAGGAAGTGGCACTCCAATAATAATATTAACGTGTCACGTTGAAGGAAATGACTCTCCAATGATAATTTAACGTGACACATTGAAGGAAGTGATGCTTCATAATAATTTAACATGTCACGTTGAAGGAAGTGACGCTCCAATAATGATTTAACCTGTCATAATGAAGAAAGTGACTCTCCAATAATAATTTAACGTGTCGTGTTGAAGGAAGTGACGCTCCAATAATAATTAATGTGTAATGTTGAAGGAAGTGACGCTCCAATAATATTTTTAACGTGTCACGTTGAAGGAAATGACGCTCCAATAATGATTAACGTGTCACGTTGAAGGAAGTGACACTCTAATAATAATTTTAACGTGTCACGTTGAAGGAAGTGACGCTCCAATAATAGTACCCTATGATAAAGAACATCTCTGGTTGTCATTTAAACTTTGTCATCTCTGCGCTCATTGAAAATTTATTAGAAAGAACAAATAAATTAATAAATGTCAAGACTTTTGAACGAGTCATGACGGTCTTGTAACCATAGAGGACGTGGGATTCTGGAAGAACAAATTGAGAACTTTTAACTTTTGAAAGGAAGCTTTAAAGACCAACTAGGGATCTCACACGAGATGTGTCCCTATATTGAATTTGGAATCTCTTGTAAAGAGAAGATTGATTTGATAAAGGTTATCTTTGAAACTTGAAGATGAACGAAGATTTGGAGAATTTTAAACTATTTCAATAATTTGCCCCTGTTTCTAGTCCAAGGGTACTTAATTGAAATAACTTGTAAGAAACAAGAATGATTGAATCAAGAACATGCCCTAGTTTCCTTTGAGGTACGTAGTTTGAAACAGTAGGAAGACTGAATCCTTATATAGGATTGTCTACGTATCTTGCTGGAATAAGAAATCAGGTCTGACGTAGTTCGAACCTTGTAACATAACTGAATTTAGAGAGAACAAAATCTTTGTCAAAGAAAAGACAGGGGATTAGAAATAATGGACAGAAAAACTCGTTAACGTAAAAATATAGGAGAAGAGGGCTTGATGTATTGGATCGTCGGTGTCGAGAGTTCTTCATAATAAAATCTTTGGATAAGGACTAGTGTGTGTCCTTTGTCTGGTGAATGTCTGGGCTAATCTTTCAAAATCGAAAAGATCTCTTGAAATTTCGACTCTAATTCTAACGACACCTGCAAAGCTTAGATGTAATTAGTAGCAAAAAATGACCAAAATAAAAGATAAGTTTTCAAATGAAATTTTTCAGCTTATATTGGTTTGAATAACGTTTTATGGTTTTCGCCATTGTGCTAAGCTATTCCATCTGGCAAAAAATATAAAATGTGTAAGTAACAGTACATGGAAAGGAAAATTTTAGAAGATGAGCAAGAGTAGAAATCATCTGAGTTATGACAAGGCCACTGTGGGTCTAATGATGTCTTGTAACTTTATAGTTCCTGCATCAAAAGAAAAATTCTTAGTTTTGAGAGACTGATTCATGTTGGATTTGCCTTGCCATCCTGATGCTCCTTTGCCTTCTGGATTACAAACTTGTTTGGTCTCGAAATGTCGCTTGATGGAATTTTTGAGGACCCTCCTCAAAAATTCTGCCCCAGTTTAAGGCATAACATAACGTTCGACCTTTTTGTAGTTTTTAGTTGAATTTTTTAGTGAATCTCAAAAATTCTGCCCCAGTTGCAACTCTAAAGTGATCCTTGATTATGGATTAAATAAATTTCTCTTTCTAATGAATTTTGAGATTCTCTCAAAATTCTGCCCCACTTTTCATTAAAAAGAGAAATGAAAAACTCACAGGAAACATGACCGAGCTAGTGTGATGCCTACGTATCTAGTTGATTAGGAATCAGGTCAAAAATAGTTCCAACTCTTTATGATTAACGGGAATAGAAAATTTTCACTAAGAAAATGACCGAGGCCGACATAGGCCGCCTACGTATCTCATTATTGAGAATTCAGGTCAAATGTAGTTCAAGTACAAGAAAATATTAAAAGGGATAAAGGGGTGGCCGAAGCCAACATAGGCTGCCTACGTATCTCATTCTTGAGAATTCAGGTCCGACGTATTTCATTACAAGGAAAGATACTTAAAAGGGAAATCAAATCCAAACAAACTCTTACGAAGAAATAAAGTGATAAAAGTGCGATTATAGAGAAATAAAACAACAAACTCCAAATGCAAGACTAAAAGATGTCAAAAGTGCGACTTCCAGGAAACTTGCTTCTTCTTTGCAACTGGTCATGCCAACAATTATTCGTTATGCTTGGGTAGAGGATTGGTGTTCACATTCGGTGGAGCTTGAGCACGTTTTACCACCTCATTGTCAATCAGATCCTGAATTTTGTATTTGAGAGCGATAAATTTCTCGGTATCATGACCAACAACTCCTGAATGATAAGCACAACGCTTATTTGGGTCATACCACTCGGCTGAAGTATTCACAGTCTTGGCTTTCACTGGATGAAGTATACCTGTCTCTTTCAATCTCTCAAAAAGTTGAGTCGTGTCTCACACAATTGAGTAAGACTTTGGGAATCTTTTTCTCAAAATTAGGATGAGGTGCATTGTTTCGAGGATTTTGCATTGGTTGTGGAGAAAGAAATTTTGCTTGATTGTTGCAAACATAGTGTTGTGAATTAGGATAGCCTGGAGGTGGTTCACAGTTATATGATGTGCTCCTCAAGTCGTTAACATCATAACTTCTTTCTCTTTTTTCTTTCCAAAAGAACCAGTTTGATAGGCCCTATTGGCAAACTGAGATGAGGTGTAACTTGATATTCTGCCAGTTTTGAGACCGTCTTCAATCATTTCTCTAGCTTTGATAACTTCAGCAAATGTCTTTCCACCCATTGTCACCATTCGCTCATAGTATTCTGAGTCTTGAGCTTGAATGAAGTAGGTGATCATTTCTGATTCCTCCATAGGTGAGTGCACCCTAGCAGCTTCTTCTCTGCAACGTATGACATATTCTCGAAAGCATTCAGTCAACTTGGGTTTTAACTTGGTAATTGAGATTCTATCAGGAGCGATCTCAACATGAAATTTGTAGTGATCTATGAAAGCATTCGCCAGATCATCCCAAGTACGTCATTTGGTCACATCTTGCTTAGAGTACCACTCCAATGCTTTTCCAGTCAGACTTTGATTGAACAACTTGATTCTTATCCCTTCGTTGTTTCCAACGCCAATTAACTTTTCACAGTAAATTTTCAAGTGAAAGAACGAATTTCCTGATCCACTATACTCCTCAAACTTTGGAATCTTGTAAGCGGGTGGCAACTCAACCTCAGGAAATGTGCATAATTCTTCGTATCTAACACTCTAGCTACTATCGGACCCACGAAGACCTCTCATAGCATCCTCCAAGATTTTCATCTTCTTATTCATTATTTCAGCATCAATTGATTTTCCATCACCCTCAATTTCAACATGCTGATTAACATCTGGGCGGTGAAACTCTGAAGCCTTGGTAACAGGTGGAGCAGTCACATAAGTGTATACTGGCGAAGTGTGATGTGTTACTGTTGGAGCTTTTGGAGGAGCAAATGTGTACACAAGAGGAGTATCCTGAGTTGAATTAGTGAGTGAGGCACTCTGAGTTTGCTGAAAGGTGGCAAATGATCTCCTTGATGAAACTCACTCGAAGTCATCCGATTTTGAGCCAAGGACGACCTCAGAAGGAGATGGAGACACTTGGAAAATTGGAGTACATTACTCGTACGAGAGGAAAAGGAGAGAGCACGCGCTTTTGCTGGGTTCGCGTCTGATACGCGTTTTCTGGATTGGGTCGTTGTTTCTCCCAATTTTCTGGAGGAAGATGACCTACAGGAGTCGGGTTATTTTGGTATTGAGAATTGATGGGCTGGGTCGGGTCGATTGGTATATATATGTATTTGATGGGTATTGGGCTATTCCAATTGTATTGGAATGGGTTTGTTGATGGTATTGTATGAGATTAGAGAGTTGGGCCGGTTCTTGATGAACACATGGGTCAATTTTGGTCTCAAATTTGAGTTAAGTTAGAGATCAAAGATAGGTTAGATTTTGGAGTTTAAGAAATAGCCAAATTGAGTTAAATTAATAAATTCGACTAAAATCTATATAAGATGAATTTAAATAAGATTAATTAACAAGCTTCTTAAATTTAACAAATTGAAATAATTAACTTAATCAAACCAATTAATTCAAAATATTAACTATAATTTAATCTAAACTAATAAAAAAGATATGTATGTAACAGCAAAATCTTTTTGAGATGATTTTTGAAATATTTATAAAATATACTAATTATACACAAAATTATATAAAACATATATATTACTTGAAAATTACAAAAATGGTAAAAACTAATTAAAATAACTTGAATATATATATATATATATATATAATGGGTCAAATCGTTTTGGAATTTAAGAAACTCAAAATTTAATTCCAATTATAGAGGGTCAAAATTGGGTGTCAACAGACACCTCTCTTTGGCCAGAATTGTCATTTATTTATTTTGTCAGTTTTTTTCCATAATTTGTTCTTTTTACAAAAATATATACAAATTAAAAAAAAATTCTTCATTATTACTACACTATTTATATCTTCCTAAGATTCCTTCCTTTCCTTCTTTATTTTCCATTACTTTTTTCTTACCAAAATAATTGTGCTTTTATTTCCCTCATTTTCCTTCTTCATTTTACGTTTTTTTTCTTACCAAATTCAAATTTTCAGAAAATAGCTACACACTTATATTTTCTCTTTCCTCATTAATATTATACTAATTATATCTTTCCAACATCTTTCTTTTAACTTCTTTATTTAATTTTAAAAACATTTACAAATATAATTGTAATTAAATTATAGCAGACGTAATTGTTATTTATATAAACATAAAAAAATAAAATCAAATATAGGCCAAGTCATATTTATCTCTTTTTTATCTTTTTCTTTTGCTCCAATTTTTTTCTAATTTTTCATAATCAATTATTTTAAAATTCTTAAACTAATATAAATGTTATTATATATACAAAAATAAATAAAATAAGATATAAACAAAGTTATATTTATCTATTTTTTCTTATTTTTTTCACAAATTAATTCATTGTAAAAAAATCATTTTTATGACTCACACCTCTACATTTATAAATGACAGCTTTTTAATTTTATAAATAAAATACTCATCATTATCTAATCTTTCATATTTATTAGTATCATTGTTTACCAATTAATATCATTTACTTATTTTATTTTTAAAATTATAAAAGAATATTTATTCAACTCAATCAACTTTTCACCTCCCACTATAATTGTCTTCTTTATTATAGATTTTAATGTATATGCATGTATTCACCCCCTTCAATTTTTTCAATTCTTAATTAATTTTAATAATGTAGAGTAATAATATATTAAAAGATGGGAGGTGAAAAGACAAAAGTTAACTAATATATATCTTCCACTACCAATCTATGCTACCAAACTATGTATATATGAATTAATCAATTTTTAGTTGTCCAATCTTTTAAAATTAGGAAAAATGTCATTAAAATAGAATGAATATTGAAATTGTTATAAAATCAAGCTCATAAGAATATAATCATAAAGAGAAGAAGACGAGAGAAGTAGATAGAAGAAGAGGAATTTTCTTCTTATTCAAGTGTATACTTCAAATGTTGAGTGATATCTTTATTTCTAGTGTTGAGATATCACTCCCAAAGGTCACCAAATTAATAGATACGTGTTTATCCACAAAGGATCATATCACCTTGGAAATATACATACATGAATACAAGTAATTCATGAATATCCAATGGACAATCCACTTAATTAGTTCAATGGATTTATAACACTCCCCTTGAATGTCCATAGATAATGTGTCTTGTTAAAACCTTACTATACAAAACCCAGTGGAAAAAAATTCTAGTGAAGAAAAAAGAGTACACATATCTTTTGATATGCATTATTTGTTGCCTCATTAAAAACCTTGCCAGGAAAACCCAGTGGGACAAAACCTTGGTCAAAGAAAAAAGAGTGCAACGCATATTATACTCCCCCTAATTAAAACATCACTTAAATTCTTGCGATGATGTCTCAAATCTTCGTACATTGTGGTTGGTATATTTTTTTCAAAGAAAAACCACACATTGTCTGAATATGGTGTGTCATTTATCTCAACCAGACGCACTCTCAACTTGCTTCATGGAGGGCTTTTATTTCTGCATAGTAACATTTGCTTCATTGATCGTCAGGATATTATTGTGCCTACATATGCAAATAAATAGCGTGTTTGAGATCGTGCTTTATGAGGATCAGATAAATATTCTGCATTTGCGTAACGAATCAGCTCTAACTTGAATTTTTCTTCAAAATAGAATGAACCCATGTGTATGGTCCTTCAGAGATATTCAAGTATATACATAACACCATTTCAATATCCTTTTGTTGGGGAGGAACCGAATCTTGCCAGTAAATTTATTGCAAAACAGATATCTGATCGAGGATTGTTACCAAGATACGTTAATACCCTAATTGCACTAAGATATGGAGTTTCATCACCAAGAAGTTCTTCATCCTTCTGTTGATATCAAAATGAATCATCATTTATTTTAAGCGATTTCATAATTATTGGGGTACTCAATGAATGTGATTATCCATATAAAATTGCATCAAAATTTTTCTGTGTATGTTGACTGATGGACAAATATTTCATTTGTCAAATCGTCAATTTGTAGGTCACGACAAAATTATGTCTTACCAAGACCTTTTCACCTTTTCAAACAATCAAGAGCTTTAGAAAATTCTTTAAGATTGCTAATGATGTTTAAGTCATCAACATACACAACTCTTATAATATGTTCAGACCCTGACCTTTTCATAAAAATGCAAGGACAATTAGGGTCATTCCTTTTGTACCATTTTCTTCCTTATTATTCTATTCTATATAGTGATTCTTGAAGCTTTAATGAAAAAGTTTCTTTCAAATTTTTATATGCTTCAAACACCTTGATTGTTTCAAGGATTTTCATATAACCTTCATTGTCTAGCTAGGCATGACAATTATTCATTATATACATTCAAGTTTTATGTTGCCAGATCAAAACAAATTTCATTGCATCCACCATAGAAGAAAACATCTACAATAATATCATAATTTTTGCGACAAACCGTTATAGTCCAAGGCACAAGCCATTATTAATATCTTACGGTTATACTATCACATAATAATTTATTTGTACCCCAGTGACATTATACCTTGATTTATGGATTACCAGTCCAAAATGTCACTTTTCTTAGTGAAACAAAATATACTTAAATTATGCATTTTACTTGGCCAATCATTTATCTGTCCACATTATATGTCAGATTTGAATTCAATATCCTCGTCACAATTTATTTCATTGAGCACTACTTTATATCAAAGATACCGTCGATGGTTATTTGATATCGATTTCAACAAGACATAACTTATCAAGATCTCTTCATTTTTCAGGTACCTGAACTTTTTTTGAGGTTTTATGAAGTGTTATGTCAATGTGTCTTTTATAGCACTTGCCTCATTATCATGACCATATTGATCATTTGCTCCTTCCTTCTTCAAGGAATTTTATATTTGGAACCAATTGGTCTATTACACTTCTGGCGTATCATAGACTCTGTCCTTCAAGGACTTCATATTGGAGCATTTGCAGTTGAATTATATCATAGGGTCAGTGCATTCATCTGGAAACTGATTTACAACATTATGCAAATGAATTATCCCTTGAACTTTAAGTTCACATATTTATTTAACGAGGATTTAGATAATTCATAATTTACCTTACACATAGTTTTCAGCTGTCAAAATCATCTCTCCCCCTAATGTATAAAATCTAACATTCATCTCAACCTCATTTGGGAATTCATCCTTGTGCGTGGTGGAACAATTAAAATCATAACTACACATGCAATATTTTAGATGAAAATTATTTGGTTTCTGACCCTGAACAAATTTTAATGGGAAAACCTTTTGGCTTGATGCGTACATGTGTTACTACATGTTAAATAAAATTATTTCATACTAAATTTTATTTGGGAATTTTGTTATCATAACCATGATTTAGCTATAATTGGAGGCATATAATTTCTGCTAAATCAACTAGCATTATCAATATAAGTTCATAATTTGGAACTGTGGTCTTAATTCAACAATTCGAGCAAACAACCTTACAAACTCCAATTTGTATGTTGACACCAAAGCACATGTGATCATCACATAGAAGCATCTATCATATAGTTGCAAATGATCCACATGGCAGGTGAATGGGCCCATATTCACTTTTTTATATTTTCCAAAAACTTCAGGTGATTACAATCCCAACCTTAGCTGGTACAATGAAAACAAGCAACACAAGAGAATTCTTGAAGAATTTTTTATTTCTTCATCATGTAAGCCACATATTTTCAATTATATTTGTATCACATTAAACCATGATGGTCAACCGTTCATGCCAACTGATATTTATTTCAGTACACGTATAATTTACTTTTGCATGTGATTTCATTAGCATGTTTATGTTTGTCTACAACAAACAAGAGGAAAAGTGAGGTAATCTTTTACATAAATATTTATAACCCTCTTCGGTTGTAGTAATATGAAGATAATAATCTTTTCATAATTTATAGTCTCAATATTTCTTTTCAATTCATCCGAAACTTAAAAAGTTTCTTTTGAGACTTACTACAACCGCACCCCAATATTATTCCTCTGGCAATATCACAACTCGTTAGAGTGTGTAATTAATTTCTGTGTACTGTCACATATTTCATGATGTCATCCGTATGATGAACATCTCCTTTAAGGAGGAAATTATATTATTATTGTCACGGTCAAAATCATTACGAGCAAGACATGTTTCTTGCTTTACTTTTGTTGTACCATAGGTACACAACCAATGAAAAATTTGTATAATAATGACTTAAACCCTTCTAGGCAAGAACTCTTTCTTTTCCCCTTTCGGTAGTTCACAATAAACATATCATAGTGACGTATAAACGGACAATACCATTAATTATTTCTGCCAAATAAAATTTATTTCCTCTCAAACCTCCGTAGAGGTGAGTTTTGGTATATTTTTTCAAACTTTCATAGAGGTGAGTTGTGGCATATATTCAATCCATAATGATTTTATCACATCTTGACTCATTCTCTTATGAAATGATCGAGCATTCACGATACTCATCACAAGTAACATTCTCTTTAAGAAATGGATTAATCATTAATATATGTATCATAAATTTGTATTATATGCACATTGTCATACTTTTGAAAATTTATCATTTTTGCATTGCACACCTTACTATCATTTTTGAAAAGTCAAGTGTACCACCACTTTATATCCCTTTCTTTTGATGGGAGTTTATAAACTCATAAAATTATTAAGTCGACAACAACCACAGACTCAATAACCTTTCATACCATTTTGATGATAAAAATTATCTTCACATTTTGAAGGATCACTTGGAGAACCCATATTTTTCTTCCTTTTATAATTACCACAATGATGACTATTATAATTTTGTTCATCCACGCCCTTATTCATACATTCAATCACTTGCCATCTTTCAGACTTTTTATTTACTGCTACCACATTCATATGATAGAATTGAGCAATTGGGCGGATTTTGAACTTATCATATACTGCTACCACATTCGTTTTAAGGAATGGAGCAAATTCAATGAGACAAATTTCAAGATTTTTCATCAAAAATACATTATTTTTGCCTTAGTCATCATTTTATCATCACTATGGTGCATTGAGACTCAAACTCAATGTCTTATCCATACAAGGCACTTTAGGCCATAATTCTATGAGACTCAAACTCAATACCTTATCATTATGGTGCCTCAAAATTCAAATTGATGTCTTACCCTCTTGGTGCGATAGAACATGAATCTACCGTCTTACCCTCAAACATTTTTTTTTCATTTTGGTGCATCCGGACTTTAACCTGATGTCTTACCCTTTTGGTGCAATAAAATTTGAATCCATTGTCCTACCCTTAACCAACAATATAATAGGCCGAAGTACAACATGACTCAACCTTTGAATTTTTTTTCAAAACAATCAAACTCGTGTTACTAAAACTTTATACCTTTTTCCATTTAAGAAATTTTGTATAGCATGTCATATTCAATCAATAGTAATATATATGTTTGGTTTCTAGTCAATGTTAGTGAACCAACACTAGTGTATTCTAAATCATAAAAAGATTTTAGAAAAATACGTACCTGATTTTGTGAATATAATACCTTTATTCTCATAATGAGATCAACCAAAACATGAGCTAAAGAAAAACTAAAACTCAATCTCAATTGGCTAGAGTCTCGTGCTGATAACGTGTTATAAAATCAAGATTATAAAAATATAATCATAAAGAGAAGAAAACAAGAGAAGTAGATAGAAGAAGAGGAATTTCTTCATATTCAAGTGTATACTTCAAATGGTGAATGATATCTCTATTTTATAGTGTTGAGATATCACTCCCAAATGTCACCAAATTAATAGATACATGTTTACCCGCAATGGATCATATCACCTTGAAAATATACATAATGAATACAAGTAATTCATGAATATCCAATGGACAATCCACTTAATTAGTTCAATGAATTTATAACAGACATATAATTATTTTTGAAAGAGTAACTTCATTTTTTGTGCAATTATTTTAATAGAAATGTACTTAAAATGTCAAAATAATTGACATAAATGAATATCAAATTCTAGACTAAGAATGATGTCATCACATTACATATATATATATATATATATA
>NC_028639.1:23210444-23212370 GCF_001406875.1 Solanum pennellii
GGATCGGAGTGTCACGTTCCGACACCAGGATAGTAGTGGATCGGAGTGTCACGTTCCGACACGAGGATAGTAAAGAGAATGAATCCTGAAATAGGTTAATATACTCAATCTAAAGAATCTGTTTTCCAAATGAGTATGGTGTGGAGGCTTGAGTCCTCATAGATGTGCTTGGTGTTGTGGCCAAGGGTTATGGTAAATGTTGTTGTCACAAGTTAAGAATATTAGTTGATTTTATGTTATTATCTGAAATATATTGTTTTCTATTTTGAGTTGGCCGATGATATCTACTCAGTACTTGTGCCTTGTACTGACCCCTACTTGTATTTGTTTTTCTTGTTAATTGTGGAGTGCAGCAAACGTGCCATCGTCTTCAACTCAACCGCAAATCTAGCCAGTGTTCATCACGTCAGATCTCAGAGGTGAGCTAATGCTTCTAGCTTGGACTGGATCTTCTTCTTCATGTCTTGATGCCTTGAAGTTCCGGCATGGACTAGCTGTTTTATTTATTTTAGCTTCCTAGATGTTCTTAGATTTAGTAATTTGAGGATAGATGTTCTTGTGGTGATGACTTCCAGTTTTTGGGAACAATAAGTATTGAGTTTTTAGAAGTTATTAATTGATTTTCATTAATGAGTTTTAAGTCTTCCGCATTATATTCTGTTTTATTATGGTAGAAATCTTGGGGTTTAGATTGGTTGGTTCGCTCACATGGTAGGATAAGTGTGGGTGCCACTCGCGACCCGCTTTGGGTCGTGACATTTTATGACTGCAATTGTGCATTCGAACACAACATGTGTAATTACATTGTGACATCCAAACAGGACATGTGTAATTACAATATAATTACAAACAGGCCAGTGTAATTACTAGACTATGTAATTACTAGGTTGGTAATTACTACCCTAATAATTTCACCAATATTAATTGCCAGGTGATTTTCCAAACATACCAGATAAGATAATTGACATAAACTATAGGCCTTCTTTTTGTTTTTTCCCCTCCATTTTCCCATTTTTCTCCTTTATTGGTTCTTTTATTTGTGCATCTTTTTATTTGTTTCAATTTCTTTATTTGATATTTCTTTCCTTTTCTTCACTTCATTATTTTTGTTATTCATTTTCTTCCTTTTCAATTTATTTTTTTCTCAAATCATGATATTCCTTTTTTTTGTAACCATATTTTGATTTCAAATATATTGTAATGATACTGTTGATCGTTGCTTCAATCATTCAGTAAGACCTTACTTCCATGATACCATCACTCTCTCTCTCTCTCTCTCTCTCTCTATATATATATATATATATATATATACTAGATAATTTTTGTCCGTGCTAAGCACGACTCTACATTTTAAATTTTGAATAATTTTGTTTATTTATATTTATTTTAGAAATGTGATTAAAATTTGAAATAGCAATAACTACTTTTAAATAAGTATATATTTTTTTACAAAAAAAACACATAACTTCCGCTATTTATGAAAGAAAACAATTGGAGTACATTATTACATTGATAAAAACTGTCAAACTTGATAAAAATATATTTGAATACTTATTGTACGTATTAATGTATCAATGCTTATATTATTGTATCAGTTTGAGGAATTTTATAATTATAAACTTATAAGGGGCAAATGACAATTTTGCCTTAAAAGTATGTGATTTCTATCATTTGCCCTTAATATTATTGTAATAGTTAATTGACCTTTAATATTGTTGATTTCTTATACAATTTATGATTATGATGTAAATTAGCGTTCATGAGTAATTTGTATATCAATAGTTTTTTTGAATGTATGCGTTTATAAGTATTCAAAATTGATGACATTATAGTACATTTAAAAAATGTATTCCTCATAACATAAAAAACAAAAAGTTTAATTATGATAAAAGAGTCTTAAGTATGAAAATTTATTATATATATATA
>NC_028639.1:23218694-23258972 GCF_001406875.1 Solanum pennellii
TACCGTCGTCTTCAACTCAACCGCAACTCTAGCCAGTCTTCATTACACCGGATTTCAGGGTGAGCTAATGCTTCTAGCTTGGACTGGATCTTCTTCCTCATGTCTTGATGCCTTGAAGTTCCGGCATGGACTAGCTTTTGTTATTTTAGCTTCTTAGAATACTCTTAGTTTAGTAACTTGATCATAGATGTTCTTGCGGTGATGACTTCCAGATTTTGGGGAATAATAGATGTTGAATTTAAGAAGTTATTGAATTGGTTTTATTAATGAGTTTAAGTCTTCCACATTACTTTCTGTTGATATTAAACTGAAATGATAGGGTTTAGATTGGTTGGTTCGCTCACATAGGAGGGTAAGTGTGGGTGCCAGCCGCGGCTCGGTTTTGGGTCGTGACATATCCAAACTGTGAACACCTCTATCGAAAATAAAAGAAAAAAATAGAAAAAAAATTAAATGGATAAATAAAAACTAAAAAGAAGAAAATGAGTATACAAAATATATTTTTATCAGTTTTTATTCTAATAGATAAGTTAGTATTAATTGTAGTATATATTTTTTAATAACTTCTTTGTGTGTTCTAAATATTTAATTTATTTTTATATCTTTATTCGTCTAAAATAATTAGCTACTATATTTATTTTTGAGTTTTATTGTATTTTTAAAAGGAAAAACGAAAAGGCAAAAGGAAGAGAACAACCTCTCACAGGAAAAGAAAGGTTGAACCTTTCCAAAAATTAAAAAAAATAAAAAAGAAGATGAACTACAAAAGAGCACTGACGTGATGGCAGGGGTGGTGGTTAGAGTGATGGTAAATATTATCCACACGAGAATACTTTTTAATGATATTAAAACTCTATTTTAAATCTTAATGGTTAAGGCTTATTCAGATCCATTAAAGTCTCATTTATTTTCATTAAGATATAGAAGTCTAAATCTGAATGTTTAAGATATGGTCTGTAGATTTGAACATTAAATGATTAAGATTGTTTGTTTCCAATTTATTTTCATGTACATAAAAATATCTCCACCAGGTGAATGTTTATAATTTCCATACACACACACTCAAATAAACTTAATTAAATATTAAAACATAATTAATAAAATAAAATCATTATTTGATATAAAAAAATAAAACACTTGTGCTTGTTAGTGATAGTTGGCATAGCTTGTGGTGGTGATAATGGTTGTTGTAATGATGGTGGTGATAGTTATGAAGATGGAGATGGTTGATGTTGTAGTGAATATCATAATTATGTCGATTAATAATAGTGTCGGTGGTTGTAATGGTGAAGTTCGTTGGTGTTAGTAGTTAGTTGTGTTAATGGTTGTGACTGAAGAATGTATGGTGGTTGATGATATATTTGTGGTAGTTGCTAGCGATGCTACTTATGGTGATGAAAGCGGTTGGTAGTTGATAATGACCATAATAATGGTGGTAGATGATACTAGTAATGGTGATGATGATCGAAGAATGTATGGTGATAATGGCAATGACACTAGTTATGATAGTGAAGTTTGTTGGTTGTAGAATTTGACTATAATGCGGGGTAATGATTTAGAGTGGTGTTGGAGGTGGTGGCGGATACGTAGATGGGGTGGTGGTGACAATGGATGTAATTATAATGATAGAAGTAAGTGTAATAGCAGTTGACAATAGTGGATAAAAATGGTAGTTGTGATGGCATAGGTAGTTAATGGTGGCGACTGGTGATTGTGGATAGAGGGATGATGAATATTATCCATACAAGAATATCTCTTAATGATATTAAGACTCTATTCTGGATCATAATGATCAAGACCTGTTATAACTAATTAAGTGTTTAATCTTAATGAAAAAAAATGTATTAATGGTCTAATGTTTGAACCATTTAGTTCAGACCTAAATTAAGTGCAAATAAATGAGGCCAAAGTTCTTAAATCTTAATGAAAACAAATGTATTTAATGGTCGAATGTTTGAACCATTCAGATTCATACCTTTATTAAGTGCAAATAATAAGGTCTTGGATATACCACTCCTTAAAATTAGTCTATTGTTGAGACCAAATTGCACACGCAAGTGTACGTGGTCGTTCAAGTATTAAAATGACTCTTATAAAAAGTCAGCATCGTAATCACAGAGACCAACACTTTCAGCTAAACACAAGTGTTATAAAAATTTCAAGAGTAATTTATTTTACAACCTAAAAGTTAACCAAAATTAAACAAGTGCAGTTCAATTTCAAAGGTTTCAAACAATGATTGGATAAAGTCCAAGAATGCGACTTTTATCATGATTCATGAAATTCATCTTGTTAGACGGATATTTATCAAATATCAAATCAATGATCATAGGGTTGAATATATGATTATGGTCTCCCAATAACTAATCGCCTTCGATAATTGACAGCCTAACTATATCGTTGAGCGGAGATAGATTGGACTAAGTACCGAGCATTACAATTTTTTCATGTATACTGACCAAGCATGTTTTCTATGTATATCCCTATCCTAGATACAAATTGATCTTAATTATTAAGAGAAAATCATGCTCCTTATGCCCCACCATCTATCCGCATATTCCTCTCTCGAGTTCAATTCAGACAATATATTTATTTCAATGGTAATCAAACATGAAATACGAAAAAGAAGAACAGTAAAAAAGATTCATATGATAATCAATATTAACCCATGAAAACTGAGTAAATTACAATCACCCTCTTGCCACAACCCTAGAAGTAGGGAGTTGACACCCAATTTTTGCCAAACATTTTCAAAATTCGTAACTTTTAAATTTTATTTATTTAATTGTATAAAATACATTTTTTTATAATTTCAAATAAGTTTATTGATATCTATTCTTATTTGTCAAAATTTTAGGATTTTAAATCATATAATTTTAACCGCATTATTTTTTGTCACAAACGATTGAATACATCCAAATATTTGTTCATTTTGATTAAATCGTTATTTCTGTTAAATTGCGCTTTTTACACATTATTAGTTACATTCATTACATTTTTTTAATATTTATTTCTATTGGTTACATTTGTTAATATTAATTTAGATATTTTGCATAGTCTAGAGATTCATTCAAATATAGACAAGATTTTATACTCGCATATTTTATTTAACTAGTGGTTTCAGCTCATGATTTAAGATAATAATATCGTACTATAGGTAGTTTTCATTTTCTATATAAGCAATAGCTTATTCATTAAGTTAAAGGGTGAAATAAAAAAATTAGAATTATGGTATAATTTTCAAATGAAGCAAGGGTATCTTTTTTCTTTTTGAGCCGCCACCCAAATAAATTATCAAATTACGTTTTTTCCTCTCCGGCCACCACCAAACAATCCCTTCCCATGCTCTTCTTCACAAATAGCAGTTCAACGTCACCACCGTTGCTTCACTGAGCGAAAAGAAGACAAAGAACAACCTGAGACAATCTCCATTCTCCTTCTTACGACCAGACTCACCCGAACAACAACCTGAAACAATCACCGAATCACTGCCAAAACACCACCAAACAGCTGCAGTGATGCCATCTCCGGCGAACCAACAACACACCAACAGATTCTAACCTCTAAACCCACCTGAAACAGCCCTCACTTTCGTCCCAAATAACCCCATTTCCACCAGCCGAAAACAGCCATCAAACAACCACCATCTTTCATCTTCTTTCTCCGGTGAACAGCACACCAAACACCCACCAAAACAGATTGCAAACCCTATCGAAAACAACCTCCGAAAGCACCAGAAAATTACACGAAAGAAGCAGCAGCGCTAGTCCCTTTTCCCTTCCCATTTCACGTTTTGCTTCTTCTTTTCGCAGGCGTTTTGGCTCGATGGTGAATATGAGTTAGTCCTTAAACTCTCAGACCAGCGAATCAACAAATAACAAATGATAGTTCGATTTCTGGCCAACTCGCGAAACTCCGGTGAGCTCGAAATAACAAGATAACCAACTCCGACAGAGAGCAACCAATGAAACCCCTTTCCCAATCTGGCCGAAAACTTACCTCCTGTAACCCTCTTTTATTTTTATATTTTATTAATATTTTTTTAATACTATTGTCTATTAAATAATTTTATTCGCGGTTAATTTTGTTGATTATCATTATTGTTTTGGTGTTGTTAACAATGTTTTTTTTTTAAATTATTAGTTGGTATTTGGAGAAAGCATTTGATAATAGATGGATTTTTGAACTTTCCAGAATTGATATTTGTTCTGCTTAGTGTTATTTATTCAGTTTTAATTTGATTATGCTCGACTGTTGGTTTATTTGATTTCACATATCTTCTACTTTTGTTTTTTATAGATTAATTTAATGTGTTTTTGGTCCACTTTTTCATTGAGTTATATATGTTGATGTCAATTAGTTACTATTTCCAGGAAATTGCATTTTATTTTATATTTAGTTCTATTAATTTGATTTGATTTTATATTTTAAATTTATCATGTTCAAATGGTCAATGACAAAATTTTCCATCGATTTTTGAGGTCTCCCAATTTAAAAGACAGAAGTTTAGTCAAGTTTATATTATTTACTTGCTCAAAAGGATCGATGAAGAAATTATCGTCGATTCCCAAGGCTTTCCATGTCAGTAAGACGGAATTTATTTTCATTAATTTTTTTATTTTATTTTTATTCATATTTATTTATTACTATCACTTTTACTATGTGTGTTTAGCGGTACCCCAGAGTTGCTTTCCATTGAATCGATTCCAATGGAATTTGATTGTAGTTTTTTTTTATTGTATATATTTTTCACGATAGACAAACATTAGGTTGTTTTTCATATTACTTGTTTGCTTTATCATTTGTGTATATTGTATGTCTAATATATTTGTATATTGTGTTCTCTTCCCCAATTTGAAAAAATAAACTCAGTCGGGACCTACAATTATGGATTTCAAATGATGCTTAATCCCTTCCCTAGGAATAACTTGAATCTCTTACCTAGAATCTAATGGTTTCGTAGATCACTTTATTTGGTTTCCTAGTTTTCCTGAAATTAGGTGGCAATTTCTTTAATATTTGTTTATTCTTAAAAAAAATTGAATTGATTCATTATTTTTTGAGTCACCATGACATTTCTCCCTATTTGAATAAAATAGGGATGTAAATAAAATGATGACTCCGCTGAGAATTTACATGTTCTAACCAATATGAATTCGTTTTTTCAAATTGAGGAGCATTTTCTTTTATTGTATTATACCTTGTATTTTGCATAATTTGTTGATTATTTGTATATTATACTTGCTTTTTATTCATTATTTATTTTATTGTATATATACTGACAATACATTCATGACATTTCTAACTTGTATGTATAGTATATTAAGAACGGTTTCTGCGTAATCGCAGCTGGACTTTTTATACTCTACCTTTTTTTGGAATGATCGATAATTTATTGGTCCGTCATGCGTCTAATGGTTGTCGTGAGTTTCAGCTTAAGTTGTCCGCCTGAGTTTCCGATCTTTTAAAAGCCACTCTTAGTCAACTAGCGTAGAGCGAAATCAAATCCAAATTTAGCACATTTTGAACTAAGTTGACCCAAAACCCAAGGCATGTTGTGCTCATTAGAAGCCCACCTTGTGTCTATTTGTCCCATTGATTAATAAAAGATTGAAGGATGTATACGATAATTGAAAAATCATTGTCACTTGGGGTATGGAGCTTAATAGTTTATTTGAGTCGAAGAAGGACCAAGTTACCATTTAATCCAAAAGCGTGGACATTCCGTAGATAGCAAGAAATCAAGCAGAAGGACCGTGCATGAAGGAATAGCTTAGGATAGTACCATTGCGTGGGACTGATTATTTATATCACATTTTTTCTATTTTGTATCCTCATTTAATTTTATTCATAAAGATTGTATAATTTCGGGTTTTGGAACAATGTTGTCAAATGGTGCAATACATCCTTCAGATCAGTAGGCCTGCCCTTGGCCCAAAAAAGTAACATATTTGTACATGTAGTGTAATAACTATGTGTATATTACGTGATATAATTGAGTTTCTCTTTAATCAAAACAATGTTGATGTGTTTACTTAATTCTTTGTGATATTTTCCATTATTTCTTTATGATCAACATGAACGAACACATTTATATTTTGAGTTTTTCTTCTTTTTAAGCTAGAGGTTGATTTATGTCAGAACTTGAAATTCATTGTTCGTCGAAAAGTCGCAAAGGACAACAGGACTCGCGAAATCTCAGTCATTGTATTTCACAAGACATCAATATCAAGTATAAGAGACAAATCAAGGGAGTCCTTGAATATGAAGTTACACTTTTTTGTTTTATTTATTTTATATTATTATTTCCCTGCTTTTACTCATTTCTAATATTTTTATAGGAAAACATTCCCCGACAACAGTTGGGATGGTCATAACAATGTGGTTCTAGTGGATAATTGAGAGAAGACATAACTAGTTCTAAGAGATATTAAAAAATAATACAATAACAAGTGGTAACTGTTAAAATAAAATAAAATGAGAGGCCACATTCAACGGGAAGTACAAAGGTCGACAATTGAGAGGATACAACAATTCGCTTCGAGTTTGTCTAAATTTTGAAATTGTTTTAAGCCTTATCTGAACGAACTATTTGAACCTGATTCTCATCTCGGTGAGATAAGTAGACAATCCTTTTTGGTTTCGGTATCTGTTTATTTTAATAAATTTTCAAAAATAAAAAGTATAATAGTTTGTGAATATTTTCAAAGCCTTGTATGAATGAACTATGCAAAACTAATTCTCATTTCGGTGAGATAGGTAGGCAACCATTCTTAGGTTCGGTATCCATTTTTTTAAAATTTTTAAAAATAAAAAGTAAAATAGTTTGTGCATACTTTCAAACTCATATTTGCACGAACTACGAATACTTGATTCTCATCTTTGTGAGATCCGTAGGCAACCCTTCTTGGGTTGGGTATTCATTCTTTCAACTTTTAAAAAAAAGGAAAAAAAAGTTGTGCATACATTCAAAGATATATATGCACAAACTATGTGTACTTGATTCTAATCTTGGTGAGATACGCATGCAACCCTTCTTGGGGTCGATATTTATTCTTTCAACTTTTTTTTAAAAAAATTATAAAAAATATTTGTGCATATATTAAAAGATATATTTGCATGAACTATGCACATCTGATTCTCATATCGATGAGATACGTAGGCAAATTTTCTTGGATTTGGTATTCATTCTTTCAAAAAAAGTCATTAGCTAAGTTGAGACCAATGCAGTTAGGAACATGTAAAAATATTTGATATGATGGAGATAACTAACTTTGTGGTAAATCATTAATTGTTGTGGTACCTCCTATTTGTAATTTTGTGTTACTTGAAAATTCTCTTCCAGACATTTAATATAAGAATAAAACCAATATCATTGTTCTATGTGTATGGTGTGGAGAACTTTTAGATCAAAATTCGATTGCATTACACCGTTGATCTAGAACTTGGCCTGAATGTTTTTCGAGGCGAGATCCTGAGTAATGTTTGGTTTGGAAAAGAATTGTAGGCCTTCTTTGATACGATTATGCCTTTCAAAACCTATCAAATGACATTGATACCTAGTTTTCCTATTTTGAGCCTGAAGCCTTTCTTTGTACAACCACATCGTAGCCACTAACCCTTTTGAGTGCTTATATGCACTATCCCTCTCTTGGCCTAGTTGTTTTGAGTGCACCAAAGATGTGCAAAATAACAAAGAAGATCCACGTTTAAAGTTGCTGAAGGTAAAAGATATTAAGTATCCCAAAGTTAAGGAAGCAAAAATGACTTCTAGAGAAAGAACAAAAAAGAAAGAAAGAAAAAGGTAATAAAAATAAAGAAAAACAACAACACCCCTACAAGATTAGTGAAGAGGAGAAGGAAAATACTCTTACAAAAGAGGAAAAAAAATCAAAAGAAATGGGTGAACTCCTAGAAATAAGGACTCAAAAGAAGTCGAAACAAAGAAAACAAACTCCAATAAATGAGAATTAAAAAGAAGTCGAAAAAAGATAGGACAATGAAGAGGATCTGACGCCAAAGGCGTATCAGTCATCAGAAATAAAAATTTAGTGTGATGCTTAAGGAGGAATTAAGTCACACTTACCCTAAATATATATATATCCTACCCATCTTTAAGCCTACGCTACAAGCCCTACATGATCTCATTCCAAGTGTTCTCACATTAGTAGAAATTTATAAGGGTCAAACATATGGTATCACAACTGTATGAATTGAACATTTTTGTGAGTGTGAGTGCACTTTGAAAAATGTCCCAAAATCAAACGCTTCAAGTATGAGTGAAATAGGATGTTTCTTACTGTAAGGGCACATGAAACCCGATGATTGGTACAATTCAAAACCTTTGTTTGAAGAAAGATGAATAAATCTTGTTGATACTTACATATGTTTGAGGTACCACTTGAAGCTGTAGAAATTACCTTGAATTCAATCTTAGTTAGAAAAAGAAAAAAGAAAGAGCTTCACCTGCAATCCTAAGTTTTAATACCAATTGTAGTCAAGATTTGATTATCTCATTTAAAAGAAAAGGTGAGCAAGCATCCACTCTTTAATATTTTCCAAAGCATTAATTTTTTAGATTTTTTCCATTAAAAAAATTACATTTTAATTGTCTATTGTAAAACGTGACATGAGGTTAATCTCAGAAGTGTGAGACGCCTATTTTACTTCATTGGGTCGTTCACCCCAAAATTGATATATCTTTTGTCTTTCGGCTTTGAACATTGCAGGAAATATCATCTTCAAATTTTATCATATTCACATTGTACATTTTTTACCTATTATCTTGTCTCAGATTCTTTTTAGTGTTCATCATCTATAGGATTAGAACTACGTTTGACCTAATTCCTGACTCAATACGATATGTAGGCTTCACGACGGCTCGATCATATACCCAATGCGATTTTCTTTTATCCTTGTAATAATAATTTGGACAAAATTTTTAATAATATCTCAAAAATTCACAAAAAAGGTGCTATCTCCGACAAGTCAATATTGGAGATCATTTTGAGATTTGCACAAAATTCTAACTGGGACAAAACTTTTGAGGAAGACCTTAAAAATTTCAATAAATACTATGAGAAATTTGATAGCCAACTTCAATTGATCCATCATCGCTTGAAGTTCAAAGTCTCTTGCAAATCTTCAACGTGACATGGGGAGCGAACAACTTTTCGTACAAATCCCCAATAAGACAAAAGTCACAATAAATACAAAATGGTCAAGAGTAAAATGTTGGTTGCTTACATGTGTCAAAGTGGTCAGGCATTTTGTACATATTCTCTTTTAAAGAATCTTTTCTCAAGGTTACTCATTAAGTCGCTAGCTAAGGCGACATTGTGTCTACTATTTGTTCCTTTTCAGTTACAGGAATAGGTGAAAGCATTGAGATGATGATACTTTCAAGACAATCATCGATTCATCCAACTCGTTACAATGGACAATCATCGACTCATGCACCTCATTACAGTTGGACAATCATCGAACCATCCACCTCATTACAATTGAATATCAAGCCATCTACCTCGTTACAATCGAACAATCACGAGCCATCCGCCTCGTTACAGTGGAAAATTATCGAGCCATCTACCTCGTTACAGTTAGATAATTACCGAGTCATCCACCTCATTACAGTGGAAAATCATTAGGTCATCCTTCATTTGCATTTTCATTACTTTTTTATTTTCCAGAAGGAAGTTCCATTTTTCATTTCCCGAAAGGATCATTACATTTTGTTCGTCGAAAAGACCATTGCATTTAAGCCGCATCTATTTGGAGGTGAAGAGTGTGTACACTATATATTCTATGTTTAAGTTGAAGGAGATTTGCGTTGAAAGATATTCGGAAGTGAAGGATGTGCACCCCATCTATCACGTTAAAGGATATTCATATTCCATTACTAAAGTGGTAGTGTTCACAAAATCCTACAAATGAATTTTTTTTCATTCTTTCTATCGGTGGACATACATTCAAAATCCTATCAATGGATCATCTTTCTTCATTCGTCCTACCGATGGACATGAATTAAAAATTTTATCAATGGATTATCTTTTCTCATTTGTTCTACCGATGGACATACCTTTATATCCTAGCGATGGATCATCTTTGTTCATCCTACCGATGGACATACCTTTATTTCTTCTTAACGATGGACATGCATTTATATATTTGCAATAGGTTATGTATATTCGTTCTATTGATGGACATACCTTTATATCTTATTGATGGATCATATTTATTCATCCTATCGATTGACATGCATTTATATCCTTCGAATGGATCATTTTTATTCGTCATATCAATGAACATACCTTTATATCATATCGATAAATCATCTTTATTTATCCTACCGATGGACATGCATTTATCCTTTTAATGAATCATTTTTATTCGTCCTACCGATGGACATACATTCAAAATCCTACCGATAGATCATCTTTTTTCATTCATATTATCAATGGGCACACATTCAAAATCCTACCTGTCGCGCCCCATTTTCTCAAAACGGATTTTAATCATGAACTAACAACTCTTTTGGGTTTTGTTGTTTGAAGAGTTGTGACCTAACGAATCAAGGTGTGTAAGGGCACCTATCTAACATTACTAAGTCTAACTAAAGGTCAATGAACCAAAGATCAGGGTAAGGGTTCAAATTACCTCAAGGGAAAGGTGTTAGGCATCCCTCGAGGTCCACAAATGTGGGTCTCAACCGTATCTCATGCAATTTATGTGGGGGTTACAAGTAGCAAATATGATTACTTCATTTTATTATTTATTTAATTAACATAACAAACTAGGTGATAACAATAAACAAATATTAAAAAACTAAGATCACATGATTATTTTAAATGGTTAGTTAAGCATGCAAGACTAGGTGATAATATAATACTATACATATATTAAACATAACAAATTATATAAGATAAGCGAGAAGATAGAAATTACACAATTAAATATAGAGGATAATCCAATTTTAATTTATAAACTACCCCAAACAAGAATAAAATGTGAAAAGAATAAAGCTTTTAAAATTGAGAAAGTTTTGAATAGAATATTTTTTTTAAAATGTTTGTTTCTTTATAGGGATGATGTCACGGTATTGGTAATCGTGCTCCTCCACCATAGAAACAATTTGATTTGAGGTCGGTTTTAGAAAATTAGTAATAGTTTACATTTTAAAGACAATTAAAAAAATTAGTTTACACATAAGCACGTAAATATTTACATATAAATACACATAATCCCTTTGAAAGATCTTGGGTATAGGTGGTACTCCTAGGGTGCGTCGACTTAATTTAAAAATTGAAATTAGACCTCGCAATTCCTTTGACTTTCTCACTAAAGATAGGTTAGGAGATAGTGCTTATATAAATTTTAAAAAATTGTCATAATCAACCTAAAGTTTGAAAGGAGGATTGAACAATGACTTTGGCGACTTTATAAAAAAAAGGGGCCGAACATTAATGTAGCCAATAACTGGGTAGAGATTATCACTGTAAAATATATTTATTTAAGTCAAGCAGTTTGTTAAATGCAGCAAAATTATTATTTTTTTGTTTTTTTTAAAAAGTAGCATATTGCATTATTAGTTCAGAAATTACTTTAAGTGGCAACTCAAGTGCTGAAAATAATTAATTTCAGGCATGATTTTAATCAGGGCGGATTTTAAAATTAAAACATGCTAGAGCGGATTTATTAGCTTTGTCTTAATAGCAGATTATAATAATGTTAAAGCACTTTAATAAAGACAGGAGAGTCATAACAGAATTTGTTTATTTAACATGCTGAAAAATAGTGGCAGAAATTAAAATACTATTTTAGTTACTAGCATGCTAGAGATTAGTTGATACTTCCTATGAACATGATTTCTAGGTGATTGAAAAGTCAAAACATTTGAAATAACACCTAAAGACATGATTTTCTAACTCCCAGTGACATAAAATGAATTTAATCTTTAGGTTAGATTTCTAAGTATGAGTATCTTGAAGGTTGTAAAATTATTCAAAAAAAGCTATATGTATGGTAACTAGTTTATTATTAATCAATTTTCAAATTTTCACAATATTAGCATAGGAGAAAAGATTCTGAGAGTTCAAGATCATATGAAATTCAACACATATTCACAATAGGTTAATTTACATGATCAAGTTACAAACAGGGTTGATTTTAAGCCAATTATCAAGAGATATTCTAATATGCTTGCAAAATTTATGATCTTAGCGATAGGTTGATAATTTATAATAATCACATATAGTAAAATAAAGCTGAAAAATAAAATAGTTAGCACGTAAATTTTCCTCCCCTTTATATGATCCCCCAAATTTATTTTATATATATATTAGAGTTAGCGTTACTACAAAATTATTACAAGAACAAAAATAAAATCGAAAGAGATGCTAAAAGTAAACTAAAATTTATCGGTATCCCCCTCCAAGGAGACTCTTCCAAAACCTTGAATCCTTTGATCAAAATCTGTTAAACTAAAAGAAATAGCATACCACAAATATAACTAGTAAATATAGTATGAATTTACACATATTTTAACAATACACACTAAACCAAAGACAAGCAAACACACACAATATCAATGAACAACAAATAATATAGCATACTAGAGGATAGAGGCACTAACCCGTATGCTTCCCTTTATCATCATAACTTACATAAATGTATGGATGCAAAACAATATACAATTCTAAATAAAGATACTAACCAATTAAGTAGACAAAAAAATTTATGAATGAACATCCACACTTAATCCAATCACAGGCCCGAACACAACAAAATAAGTAGAGAGGAACTTTAAAATTTACCGAAAAAACTTAAATCTTTTAAGAATAGAAAGCAATATTCTTTTTTCTAGTATGAGCGAAAGTGGTAGATGAGTTTTTACGGATATAACCGGTGGTGAATAATGAAAAGGTGGTTCTCTTTATATAGTGAAAGAGGGGGCAAAAATAAGGGAAAGAAATAATCTCAAGGATCAATTTAATATTTTTCCTTATTTCAAAGGAGATAAATCAGTCAATATAATTCTCTTACCTTAAATAGATAATTAAGTAAAAATGTGTCCATTATAATTAAGGTAAGCAAGATCCATTTTCCAAAATCAATTCGCTAACAAACAGACAAATAATTATTTACTACCAAAGCATTACTCACACATTTATCGTATCATTTTAATCAGACAAGTTGAGAAAATTGGCAAGAAAAAAAAAGGATACACAAATATAATAATTTACTGGCAGGTTCAAATATGAGGGTTTGACACCACATGGGAAATGATGACTAAATAAAAATAAAATGACTCAGAAATTATCAAAATATCAATCCATTTTAACAATTTTAAACCTAAATAATTTTCTATCAAATCAACAAGTACCACTAATTAAGGAAAATTAACAATTATGGAGGAGGATTTCTAGTTGCTACAAATAGGCAATATTACTATTGGGAATCAAAATTTGAGGAGAAGATACGAAAATCAACATTGACGGATTTCATCGTAAATAAAACAAGCAATAATTCAACTAAACCAAATGAGGTCCAAGAATAAGTCGGCATGCTAAATTACCACATCAGAACTATAAAATCATTCAAATATTTAACAAAATTAATTTAACCACAAGATTACTCCAATTTAATTAGCAAAAAGAATCAATTAGAGACATAAAATTATGTACTAGTATCAACTAGCATTCAATATTTACGAGTTCAACTATGACAACCATAATAAAACAGTAAATCACATAAAATGAAAAAACAAAATAAAAACAAAATAAAAGGATGTACCGGGACGGATCTGTTGAGATCCATCTACAAACGACCCCAAAACCTTTGAACTACGTCGGAGCTCGTTGTTCCGACGTTCTCGCCTGTGTTGCTGTTTCACGGAGCTGCTCACTGCTGGTTTCTTTCTACTAGAGGAGTTCGCCTGAAGTTGGTGCTATCCGGAGCTGTTGTTGGTCCACACTGGCTGTTGGTTGCTGGAGAAGAGAGAAGAGAGGAGGTGGAGCGGCGCTGTCACGGCCAGGGAGCACCCACAAGACGTAACCGACGTTTTCATCTTCGAAGAGGCCTTAGACGAGT
Source organism: Solanum pennellii (assembly GCF_001406875.1). Lineage (NCBI taxonomy): Eukaryota > Viridiplantae > Streptophyta > Magnoliopsida > Solanales > Solanaceae > Solanum > Solanum pennellii. Next base: position 23,232,783 of record NC_028639.1, read on the forward strand.
CCTTAGACAATACCTTAGCATACACCATCACATTTCATAGGTAAATAAAAATAAGGAAAATAAAAAGAACTTTACATATGAAGTTCACATAGACTTCTCATATATCGAAGATAGTCTACAATCGTCTCACACAAGCCATCTAACATAAGAGTATAAGAGTTGGGACATAGCCCTTAAAACATTACAATATGTCTCTTAAGAGAATACAACATAGTCTTTACGAAATAAGAAATAGTCTTTAAGAAATAAGAAATAGAACAAAGTCTTTAAACTAATCAAATAGCATGAAATAGAATGATAGGCTTCGTCCTCGGACTTGAGGATTCACCAACTTGGGAATCTATCCAAGCTTCTTAAAATTGGACTTGAAACCCTTCAATGGCTCGAACCTACATTATTGTAGAAATAGAAGAGAATATTGGTTAGTACAAACCACATGTACTAAGTATGAAGACATATGCAAGTAAAACATTTAGAAACATGCTAGGACATTTGGTTTGAAAGCATGATAAGTTAACATAAAAACCTTTACGCACATTCCAAGAATATAGAATAGTCCATAACATAACCACAATAAGACATTTTTCATATTACATGTTCATGAGCAACATCATAGTAAAGCCATAAGCAAAATTGTATCAATACATTACAAGACCCTACTCATAATCCCAATTCAAGTCAACTAGTACAATGTCTATGTGAAGCCCCATAACACCACATAAACTAAGTAAATTATCAAAGGAACCATAAGCATTGACTTTACATCATAAACCATCATAATAAGTGTATTCGATCTCATACATGGCAATCTAGACCAACAACATGTATATCAAGTGAATGCGACATCATATAAGACCAACATTATATGGAATCAACATTAAGCATTTCATTCGTAAAGTATGTATATAAAGAAACCACCATAGGAATTATTCCTTCAAGGTGCACTTGTGCAATGTACAGGTAAGGTCCTATTCCCTTACCTACACTAGTACACCTCTCAAGTCATCCTAGTTATGATGCATCTCTTTACTTTTATTCATTTATTTTACTTTCGGAAAACTTTTCCATAACCGACCATGTGAGATAAACATGGAATCTTGTGTCAACCTCTCATACCAAAAGGAGCGCGTCCTACTTGCCAAGGTAGGACATATACATCATAATAGCGTCTACGTGGATCCACTAGCTAGTTTTCCTATGGGGGCACATAGTTTAGGAACTAGGAGATTGTTACTAGAAACTCTCTTTATTCTAATTCGCATTGTAGTTTCCACCTCTGAGACCTTTGGTGTACCTACCTTCCTTGTTGGAAGGGATACCTCTCATTGTCTAGTCATCTTGGTGCTAAGCTAAATTCCTTTTTTGAAGTGTATTTAAGTTATCCTTAACATTAGTATATAACATAGGTCATAGGAGACTAACCCCTTGTATGACATGATCATAGCTCCTAGGTTCTAGGATGAGAACTTCCTTTCATCACAACCCAAAATTAAGTGAGAACATTACATCATAATCATAGTAATAATATGCATGTAAAAATCACCTTCGATCCCTCATAATAACACACCTATCATCATCTCTCAATTCATCACATTCATATCATGCTATCAATCCCTCATAATAACACACCTATCATCATCTCTCAATTCATCACATTTATATCATGCTATAAGTCCCTCATAATAACACACCTATCATCATCTCTTAATTCATCACATTCGTATCATGCTATCATATTCATAATCTCATCATCTTTCTATCATACTCACATATTCATACTTCAATTGTACAACAACATCAAAAATAAACCAACATTAATACAATAGAGTATTCAATGATCTTGAAAATCTTACCAATGGCTTCCAAAATTCTCGTCCAAGATCTCACCCCCAACTCCATGATATTCACCCAACATAATCATTATCATCATGTAATGGTAAATTATGAAAGACATTCAATTTCATCTCCCTTAATCATAATCAATCCAATTCACAAGTTCGGGTTAGGGGAAAAGGGGTATTCATGGGAATTTATTGGAATTTAGGTCAAAGCTTTAAGGGATACATCAATCCACACATAAACATACATAAATTATCACTAACAATCGAATCAAAACTAAACAATTCAATTTAGAAAGTAGAGCCACAAAATTGGATGAAAACTTCACTGTTCAAGAACATTGAAATCCAAATTTTGAAGAACCTCTTGGGGAAAGGAGTCCTAAGAGTTAATAGCCTCTATACCTTAACAGATCCTTGGATATTTGTGAGAGAAAACCTTGATCATGAAGCCCTAGAAAAATCTTGGTCTTCTTCTTCAATGGGGATCTATAGAGTAGTGAGAGAAAGTAGAGGGAAGTGAGAGTGATTTGGATTTCAATTGGGGTTTTGATTTGGGTGGGCAAAATGACTTAAAACTGACCTAAATTCAATATATATCCCTCACCTAAATTACAAAAATGACCCCTTACTTAATTAGATTTTTTTGTGAAGTCAACTTGACTTAAAAACGACGCGACCAAATCTTGGACATTGCTACGCATTGCGGGGGCACCTCCAAATATTTTTTCAGGAATCCAATTTGAGGCAGAGAGGTTCGTGACAACCTCGCATCGCGAGGAAAAATTTCCCTTTTGAGTGTGGGCTGAACGACGCGCAGGCACCCTCAAATAAGGGTTGTTCCCAAGTTGCCTTGGCAGCCTTCTTACCAACGCTTGGACCCTCTTCAAGGACCTCTAGGGTGGTCCTTGGGGGGTCGTTACTAGACGTTATGACCCTTCAAATATTATTTTACCTATTTAAAGTATATTTTTACAAGTTTTAGACTTCACACGACACTCCCAAACCTTCACAAGACATAAGAACGTCTACTAGTTCAATTTCGCTAGTTTCTTGGCGTCATGGTCGTCCCTTGACGTTTTGGCTCTAATACTTCTAAATCAAGTTATTAACTTATTATAGGTATGGAAAAATCATTTTGAACATTATTTAATAGGTGAATCTCTAGTCTAGGTCATTGACTTCCGAGGCATAACAATATACATCCTTGGGGAACATTCGTCCTCGAATGACACTTTAACATCTTTTTTGGAACTATGGCTCAAGAATAGAAACCCAACCATTCTATGAGACATAAGAATAATTCAGTAATAAAGGAGGAAAAATTCACTCCCTTCTCAACACAACAACACACCATTTATGATATAGAAATCATGACAACTATCAATTTTTTCATATTTTTCACAATTTCACATTTTGCAAGGAGGAATGTCCTTCTCCTTTCCATATGGCTCCACATATTCAACAAGAATCACTCTATAATTTTAAAACTTCACACTTGATAAATTTCACAAGAAATATCACATAACTAAATATACCAAACATATTATCAATTATTAACAAATCTGAAGGATATAGCTCATGACATATATGAAACATGGATTTTCACAAGATCATGCATAATGAAGGGAAAATCATAGGAGTTTCAAAACACCATTATGACCCTTCAAAACCAAAAATTAGGATAAGTTACTACCTCAACCTTTACTAGAAGAGGAGAGAAAAAGATGAGGATATCGGGATTTCATGTCAGCCTCGGCCTCCCAAGTAGCATTCTCCACTAGTTGGTTCTACCAAAGAACCATCACGAAAGATACTTCTTTATTCCTCAACCTCTTCACTTTCCGGTCTAAGATCTCAACCGGGACCTCTTCATAGTTAGCATTGACTTCTAAACCTTTTAGAGGAAGGATAGACACCGAAAAACCTATGCATTTTTTGAGAATTGACATATGGAAAATATAATGGATCAGAGCCAACTCAATAGGTAATTTCAACTCATAGGCAACCTTTCCGATGCGTTTCACAACCTCATATTTCCCCACATAACAGGGACTAAGTTTTCCATTTTCACCAAACTTCATAACCCCTTTCATGGGTAATATCTTCAAATACACAAAGTCACTTACCATAAACTCAAGGTCCCTTTTTCTATTGTCGGCATAAGATTTTTGTCGACTTTGGGCCGTCTTCAAACGATCCCTTATAAGCTGGACTTTCTCCACATCCTCATAAATTGCTTCGAACCTAAGAAAACTCTCCTACCTCAAAACACCCAATTGGAGATCTACATCTCCTCCCTTAAATGCCTCAAAGGGTTCCATGACGATACTTGAATCGTAGCTATTATTGTAGGCAAATTCAACCAATGGTAGATAGTCATCCCAATTACCCTTGAAGTCAATAACACATTCCCTCAACATGTACTCTAAGGTTTGGATGGTTCGTTCCGCCAAACTATCCGTTTGTGGATGAAATGTGGTACTAAGTTTCACCTTGGTACCTACCCACTTTGGAATGCCTTCCAAAACTTAGAAGTGAATTGGGAAACACTATCCGAGATGATAGACAATGGAACCCCATACAAATTCACAATCTCATTAAGGTAAAACCTAGCATAGTCCTCCGCTAAATAAGTAGCTTTGATGGGGAGAAAATCGGCAGATTTTTTCAATCTATCAACAATAACCCATATTGAGTCATTTTGCCTCTAGGTACGAGGCAAACCCACAACGAAATTCAGATTGATATATTCCCATTTCCAAGTAGGGATAGCTATATCTTGAGTTAACTCTCCCGGTCTTTGATGCTCGGCTTGACTTGTTGATAATTAGGACATTTAGCCACCAACTCCGCTATGTCCTTCTTAGAACCGTTCCACCAATAGACCTGTGTAGATCATGATATATTTTGGTGACACCCAGATGAATGGAATATAGAAAATCATGAGCCTCTTCCATAATTTTTCTCCTTAAGTCATCTACATTCGGTACACACAACCTACCTTGGTACCTAAGTACACCATCCCCCCTTTGGGAGAATGACTTATTGTACTTACTAAGAACCGATTCCTTCAACTCCATCAATAGGGAATCAAGATGTTGTTTAGACTTCACCTCAACTACTAAAGATTACTCGGAGTAATGACGGACCATGAAAACCCCTTTTGGATAATCTTCAAGTCGAACATCCAACCGGGCTAGTCTATGCACATCTTTCACTAACTCTTTCTTACCATCTTCAACATGAGCTGCTCTGCCCATAGTCATTCGACTCAACGCATCCGCAACCACATTGGCTTTTCTGGGGTGGTAAAGGACACTCATATCATAGTCCTTTGAGTGAACACATATTGAAGATTCTTATGGTCGGTGAACATATCCATATGTACCCCATATAGATAGTGTCTCCATATCTTCAAAGAAAGCACTACGACCGCTAACTCAAGATAACGAGTTGGATAGTTATTCTCATGCACCTTTAGTTGTCTAGAGGAATATGCTATCACCTTACCATGTTGCATAAGGATACAACTCAAACCTACTCGATAAGCGTCGCAATACACCAAAAACCCTTCGGTATCCTCCGTTAAGGTCAAAACCGGAGCGGAGGTAAACTTATCTTTCAACTCTTGGAAACCTCTTTCACAAGCTTCCGACCACTCAATCTTAACTTTCTTTTGGGTTAAGGTTGTCAAAGAAGAAACGATGGATGCAAACCCGTCAACAAATATCCTATAATACCCGGCTAAACCCAAGAAACTTCTAATATTTGTTGAAGTCAAAGGTTTAGGCCAATTCTTAACCACCTCCGTTTTCTTCAAATCGACCTCTATACCCGCACTTGAAATAATGTGACTAAGAAAAGCAACTGATCTCAGCCGAAATTAACATTTATTATATTTGGCAAAGAGTTAATGTTCCTTAAGAACTAGCAAAACTATCCTTAAATGACCTTGTGTTCATCCTCACTCTTAGAATATACCAATATATCATCAATAAAGACAATTACAAACGAATCAAGATAATTCTGGAATACTCTATTCATAAGGTTCATAAAAGCCGCCGGGGCATTACTTATACCAAAAGACATGACTAGGAACTCATAATGACCATACCTAGTTCGGAAAGCCGTCTTAGGATTGTCAACACCTCTCACCCTAAGTTGGTGATGCCCCGACCTCAAACCAATTTACGAAAAGTAACTTGCACCTTGGAGTTGATCAAACAAATCATCAATCCTAGGAAGAGAATACGTATTCTTTATAGTAACATTATTCAATTGTCGGTAGTCAATACATATTGTAAGAAACCCATATTTCTTTTTCACAAATAATGCCGGAGCGCCCCATGGAGAAATGCTTGGTTGTACAAAACCATTATCTAGCAAATCCTTGAGTTGAATCTTCAATTCTTTCAACTCGGCCGGATCCATCTGGTAAGGAGGAATTGAAATGGGTTTAGTATTCAACATTAAATCTATGCTGAAATCTATTTCTCGATTGGGAGGAATTCAAGGAAAATCATAGGGGAAGACTTCTCAAAAGTCCTTCACTACAGGGACCGACTCTAAATGAGGAGCTTCATACCCAAGGTCCTTGACCTTCACAATGTGATAGAGACATCTTTTAGAAATCATCTTACAAGCTTTTAGACACGAAGTGATTTGACCTTTAGGGATTAAGTTCCCCCCCTTCCATTCTAATATGGGTTCATTAGGAAATTGGAATTCAACTACCCTTGTTCTACAATCAATTAAAGCAAAACAAGCATGTAACCAATCCATCCCCAATATGACATCAAAGTCCAACATATCAAGTTCTACCAAATCAACTAATGTAACTCTATTGGACAATAATATGGGACAACTCCTATAGACTCTTTTAGCAACAACAGAGTCACTCACCGTGGTAGAAACCGAAAAAGGTTCAACTAAGACATCGTGAAGCATATCAAACTTCATAGCCACTAAAGAAGTTATAAAAGACAGAGTGACATCGGGATCTAGAAATTCATAAACATTAATTGAAAATACTTGCAATATATCGGTAACAACATGGGAGAACCCCTTGATCACCCTTACACTTGAAAGCATAGAAGCGGTTCTTCTTAGGAGCATCAGAACTAACACCACTTGCTTGTGCTTGATTACCCTCCTTTCCTTGATTCTTGGCGATAATAAAATCCATAACCATATGACCACTCTTTCCACAACCAAAACAATTATCTGTACCAATTAAATGCTTCTTACCATATTTGGTATATTGTGGAACCTCACTTGGTGAACCACTAACTTTCCCTCCTTGGGACCTAGGGGTAGACACCCTATCCTTATGACTTTGGAACATTAGAAGGGACTTGGTTGGAGAATCTCTTCTTGAACTTTGGCTTGTCTTTGATCTCAAACTTACCCTTAGAAGTGCCTCCATCGTGGGTCCTTGCCCTCTGGAACTCCCTATTTTTCCTCTTAAGCCTACTCTCCTCAACTTGTTGAGCATGAACCATCAAACGATAAATGTCCATGTTGTCATGAAGCATTGCCGCACGACATTCTTCCACAAGATCATCAGACACACCCATCACAAAAAGGATCATTTCATCTCTAGGATTGGACACCAAAGAAGAGGCATATTTGGACAACTTAGTGAATTTCAAAGAGTATTCTTGAACACTCATACCTCCTTGACAAATGTTGATGAAGTATTCAACTTTTGCCTCTCTTTTCTCCCCTGGGAAGAACCTATCAAGAAATGCCCTCCTAAAAACTTCCCAACTTATGGGACTCGCTCTCAAAGCCCTATTGTCTTTCCATTGAGTGTACCAAGTTTGGCCACATCTTTCAATTGATAGGCGGCTAGCTCGGCCTTCTCATTTGAGCTCACCCTTATAACATTAAAAATATTATAAACCTCACCAAGAAAGTCTTGGGGATCTTCATTTACTTTAGACCCAAATAACATGGGAGGATACATCCTTGAGAAGTCCCTTAAGCATGAAGCCATGGTACTAACATTTTGATTCACACGGGGTGCAACTTCCAAGTTTACTTGAGCAGCCATAGATTGAGCTTGAGTAGTCATAACTTGGGCCAAGTTGATGAAAGTCGTCCTTATTTCTCCATCCGTCATAGCCGGAGGATTGACCGGAGCTTGGTCACCTACAGGAGCTTGTTTTTGAGGAGTATATTGGTTGTCTTGAGGAGGAACTCCTACATTACCAATATCCTCTCAACTCTTCTTGCCACTGCCCTTCTAGTAGTCATAGCCTATAACCACAAGAAAAGTATTAGAAGAAAAGGACACATAGAGTTGAGACTCTCGAGGCACGACTTAAGAATACCAAAGAAGTGAGAATATCCTAAGCATCACATAGCCTCTCATTCATAAGTGTGGCGCGTTTCACAATTATGAACAAGCTCTACATAGACGTGGTTTTGTGAGATATTTTTCTTAAGATTTATTCAATCTCATGCTCTGATACCAAATTTTTCACAATCGGGGAGCACCCCTAGACGTAATCGGCATCTTCATCCTCGAAGAGGCCTTAGACAAGCCCTTGGCATACATCATCGCATTTCATAGGTAAATAAAAATACGGAAAATAAAAAAACTTTACATATGAAGTTCAATAGACTTCTCATATATCAAAGATAATCTATAATTGTCTCACACAAACCATCTAACATAAGAGTATAAGAGTTGGGACATAGCCCTTACACCATTACAATATGTCTCATAAAAATATACAACATAGTTTTTACAAGATAGGAAATAGAACAAAGTCTTTAGACTAATCAAATAGCATGAACTAGAATGATAGGCTTCGTCTTCAGACTTGAGAACTCACCAACTTGGAAATCTATCCAAGTTTCTTAAAAATTGGCCTTGAAACCTTTCAATGACCCAAACCTACATTATTGTAGAAATAGAGGAGAATATGAGTTAGTACAAACTATATGTATTAAGTATGAAGATATATGTAAGTAAAACATTTAGAAACATGCTAAAAAGGACATTTGGTTTGAAAGCATGCTAAGTTAACTTTAAAAACATTTATGCACATTCCAAGAATATAGCATAGTCCATAACATAACCACTAAGACATTTTCATATTACATGTTCATGAGAAACATCATAGTAAATCCATAAGAAACATTTTATCAATACATTACAAGACTCTACTCATAATCCCAATTCAAGTCAACTAATGCAATGTCTATGTGAAGCCCCATAACCCTACATAAACTAAGTAAATTATCAAAGGAACCATAGGCATTGCCTTTACATCACAGAACATCTTAATAAGTGTACTCAATCTCATACATGACAACCTAGACCAACTACATGTATATCAAGTGAATGCAGCATCATATAAGACCAACATTATATAGAATCAACATTATGCATTTCATTCATATCAGATTCATAACATATGTATATAAAGAAACCACCTTAGAGATTGTTCCCTCAAGGTCCACTTGTGCAATGTATAATTAAAGTCCCATTCCCTTACCTACACTAGCACACCTCTCAAGTCATCTAGTTATTATGTATCTTTTTACTTTCATTTGTTCATTTACTTTCGGAAAACTTTGCCAAAACCAACATGAGACCATGTAAGCTAAACATAGAATCTGGTGACAACCCCTCACACCGAAAGGAGGGCATCCTACTTGCCAAGGTATTACATATGCATCATAATAGCGTCTACATGGACCCACTAGCTAGTTTTCGTATGGGGACACATAGTTAAGGAACTAGCAAATTGTTACTAGAAACTCTCTGTATGCTAAACACATTGTAGTTTCCACCTCGTGAGACCTTTGGTGAACCTACCTTCCTCATTGGAAGGGACACCTCTCATTGTCTAGTTCTGGTACTAAGCTAAATTCCCTTTTTTGAAGTGTCTTTTAAGTCATCCTTAACATTAGTTTATAACATAGGTCTTAGCAGACTAAACCCTTGTATAACATGATCATAACTCCTAGGTTCTAGGATGAGAACTTCCTTTCATCACAACCCAACATTAAGTGAGAACATTACATCATAATCTTAATAAAAGATGCATACAAAAATCACCTTCAATCCCTCATAATAACACACCTATCATCATCACACAATTCATTACATTCATATCATGCTATCATATTCATAATCTCATTATTTTCCTATCATCATATATTCATACTTTAATTGAACAACAACATCAAGAATAGACCAACATTAATACAATAGAGTATTTTTGATCTTGAAAGTCTGACCAATGACTTCCAAGATTTTCGTACATGATCTCACGCCCAATTCCATGATATTCACCCAACAATTCAATCATTATCATAATATAATGGAAAATTATGAGAGAACACATTCAAGTTCATCTCCCTTAATCATAATCAATCCAATTCACAAGTTAGGGTTACGAGAAAAGGGGAATTCATGGGTCTTTCATAAGAATTTAGGTCAAATCTTTAATTTATACATCATCCACACATTAATATACATAAATCATCACTGATAATCAAATTAAGACTATACATTTCAATTAGAAAGTAGACCCACAAAATTGGATGAAAACTTTAATTTTCAAGAACATCGAAATCCAAAATTTGAAGATTTTATTGGGGAAAGGAGTCCCAAGAGTGAATAGCCTCCATACCTTAATAAATCCTTGGATATTTGTGAGAGAAAGCCTTGATCTTGAAGCCTTAGAGAAATCTTGGTCTTCTTCTTCAATGGGGATCTATGGAGTAGTGAGAGAAACTAGAGAGAAGTGAGTGATTTTGATTTCAATTCGGGATTTTACTTGAGTGGTTAAAATTGACTTAAAACTGACCTAAAATCAATATATAGACCTTCCCTAAATTACCAAAATACCCCTCACTTAATTAGATCTTTTTGTGAAGTCAACTTGACTAAAAAATGACAAAGCCAAATGTGGGACATGACTGCGAGTCGTGGGGCACCTCCAAATCTTTTTTGAGGAATCCAATTTGACGCAAAGAGGTTCGTGACATCCCCGCGTCGCAAGACAAAATTTCCCTTTTGAGTGTGGGCTACGCGACATGCAGGCACCCTCAAATAAGGGTTGTTCCTAAGCTGCCTTGGCAGCCTTCTTGCCAACGCCTTGGGCCCTCTTCAAGGACCCCTAGGGTGGTCCTTGGGTGGTCATAGCTAGACGTTTTGAACCTATAAACATTATTTTACCTATTTTAATTTTTTTACAATTTTTAGATTTCATACGACACTCCCAAACCTTCACAAGACATAAGGACGTCTACTAGTTCAATTTCGCTAGTTTCCGGACGTCATGGTTGTCCATTGATGTTTTGGCTTTAATACTTCTAAATCAAGTTTATTACCTTAGTATAGGTATTTAAACATAATTTTAAACATTATTTAATAGGTGAGACTCTAGTCTAGGTCATTGGGTTTCCGAGGCATAACAGGCGCTGGCCATTGCTACTGCTGGTGGTCGCCGGTTGCTCACCTGAAAAAGAGAAGAGAAAGGAGAGGCGGCTAGAAGGCAGAAGCGACATGAGAGAGCACGCTCACCGGTGATGAATGATCTCGCCGGAGCGTGAGAAGAGTGGGAGAGGGAGGCGGCGACTGCTAGAGAGAAGAGGGGACGAGCTTGAAATAATTTGAGATGAGCGGATGAGATTAACTCGGTGAGATGGGTGTTCAAGATTAAAGGATGAGATTTTAAATCAGATTAGATTGAGGATTGAAATGGACAAATTAGAATAAAATTGGCTAGAATATAAATGAAAGGGTGGCTATAATTGAAATATAATTGGAATTGAATAGGTTAGCATTTAAAGAAATTAGAATAGAATGGGCTAAGATTTAAATAACTTGAGGAAAATTAAGGAATTGTTATCCAATTAAAATACTACATATATTTAAATATTTTTATATAATTAATAATCACTTAAATTTTAAAACAATTGAATGAAATAAATATTTCGAGTTTACTAATAATTCAAAAATATTTTAATAATATTTACAATAATTTTATAAAATATGCATACTAAAATATAATTTTTTTGATAAAATCTACTAAAATTCTAAACTAGAAATGTATTTAAATACTTATTTAATCGAATAACATTCCTAAAAAAAAGGTTAAAGGTCGGTCAAAATTGGGTGTCAACACTACCGATGAATCATCTTTTTTCTTTCGTCCTACCGATGAACATACATTCAAAATCCTACCGATGGGTCATCTTTTTTCATTCGTTCAACCGATAGACATATATTGAAAATCCTACCGATAGATTATCATCTGCATTCGTCCTACCGATTGACATGCATTTTTATCCTACCAATGGATCATCTTTATTTGTTGCATTGTAAGATATGCTACCTTTTTCCATGTAAATTTGCCTCCACTAGTAAGTTTCATCTTTGTTTTTTTGAGAACATCCAAGAAGATGCAATCTCAGTTGAGCCACAGGTGCGGACTACTTCAACAAGAACATAACACAGCGTAGAACTTTTTGGAGGCAAGTCCTAGATCGACTTCCACCACATTCCAGTCACACATTTATATAAAGGTCAAATGTTCGGTCAAAATTGGATTTGTTATTTTCGTTGTCCACGATTTATTTCATCAATCATATCCAACGAAAAGGACAACTGTTGACACCCATTTTTGATCAAACATTTTCAAAATTCATAACTTTTAAGTTTTATTTATTTTATTGTATAAAGTACAAATTTTATAAATTTAAATAAGTTTATCGATATCTATTCTTATTTGTCAAAATTTTGGGATTTTAATTCCGTTAATTTTAACTGCATTATTTTTTGTCACAAACGATTGAATATGTTCAAATATTTGTTCATTTTAATTAAATCGTTATTTCTGTTAAATTACACCTTTACGTGTCATTAGCTGCATTTATTACATTTTCTTAATATTCATTTTTATTCGTTACGTTTGTTAATATTAATTTAGATATTTTTCATATTCTAGAGATTCATTCAAATGTTGTCACGATTCGAGAGCACCCCAAAGTCGTGATGCGACATACTCGACTTCTCGGAGGTCTTGTACAAGCCTCTTAGTATTAATTCATCACATGTGTACGAAAAGTAGTGCAGAATTAAAACTTTTCATAATAATAGTCAAACTCTTTTATAAAACGTAAGAAAGACACAAAGTCTCATCATAATCCAACTTAGACACAAGTCAACATCATAGGGTCACGACCCTTTCATCAATTTGAAAAGAAACTTATAGTCTATTACAAAATCATTAGAAAAGGAAAACTAGAAACATAGTACAAGTCCTCTAACATATGAGGACATACCAATATTGAGAGAAAGCTACTTCCCAAGCTTCAACTTCTAGAAAATCCTCACTTGCCACCTACACTTGTAAACATCGAGAAACTTATGGAATTAGCACAATTAATGCACCAAGTATGGTGAACATGCAAGAAAATCATACAAAAAGGGACATTTATTTTGAGATATACTTTCATGCCATTTTGATAGAAACCGTCATCATAAAGAGTTTGATAGACATAATACAAGTCAATAATCACAAATAAGACATATTCAACAATTAAGCCTTTTCATCATTTTAGACCCTCTACCTAAGATTACTCTAAGACTCACTTGAGTAAGACATGAAGAGAACGCCCATACACCCTCTTCAAGCACACCTAAGTGATCCTCAAAGCTACCCTAGATAAGAACTTTTCAATTCAACATCCTTTTACTATGTGAACATTATTCATTAGAGCCATTTAAGCGATAAGTAAACAATTAGGGGACTTCACATAATGGTCTTGGAAGACCTAGAGAACTCACTCTAGCATCTTCAAAACCTACTCGTGCCATGTGTAGGTAGCATCCCATTCCACTACCTACACATTGTAGAAACTATCCAATACTAAAATGCACATCCCACATTATGAGAATAGACATTAACCGACATAGACCATGCTAGCTAGGTATGAAATCCGGTGTCATAAAGACCCTACACCGTGGAAGGTGTTCTACTTGCCAAAGTTAGAACTATGGACACATCCAATGTAGGCACATGACTTAGGGGATATCAAAAGGCTTTTTTGTACTCTAGTTTCATACTCGAGTAGAGCTACAACCTTAAGCATATCCACTCGGTGCTTTGCCTTGGTTCCACAGAGTAAGTTCATTCACATACGGGGTATTTGAGAAGGTACCATCCCTAAACCTTACCGACTCAAAATACCCTAACCAAGAAGGGATCCACAAGGGTCTACCGATCAAGATTCATTAGGATAACTCATTTGACTACTCTTGAAAGGGTGACATAGGCCTACTGATCCAAGACTTATCGTTAACCTTCTTTTCATATTCAAGGTTTCACATTCACCTAGGGTTCTAGACTCTTCAAGAAGGGGCACCATGCTTAGGTCTATCGGTTGAAGGCATACTCTAGAAAACCTCATTTAATCATTCAAGGAAGGGCACCAACTTTAGATCTACCAATCCTAGACTTCCTTTCATACACTCATTCAATACATTTAAGTACCAAGTAGGGACAACTAAGTCTACCAACACAAGATACACATCATTCTATAAAGGCTCTCCCTAGTCTTTCATTATCATATATCAACAACTAGAGAGGAAGAAAATTCAATCATATCATTACAGCACCCATACAAGATCATATAGACATCACATGAACACCTTCACGTTATACCTTCACAGGTACCATATCATGCTAATACCATGATTCACACAATAATGCTGACAAGGCCATATTCACAACGATTATAAAAATTAAACGCCGACACCATGAGTAGACCATACCAATAAATAACAATTCAATATAGATTCTATATTAAACAAAGGAATTAGGTCAGTTCACCACCTTCCAATAGCCACAGTTACCATTTCTTAGCCTTTCCAACAAATTCACACAATAAGAGATCTTACCAATAACAATGTACATAAGATTAGGCCAACAATTCATCCATATCAATTATTCAACAAAACTCAATATAAATATCAATACTATAAGGTAAACTATGAACAATTTCAACAACGATCAACATATAATTCAATAACCCATACCAATCTAAACATGAACTCAACCAAATTAGATCATGATCAATTCACCCACTCTAGAGCCAAAATTAGGAATTCAAGGAATACATGGGTTCATGGAGTTTTTGATCTTAAAACCACCAATTAACATTGACTACTTCATAAAACATCAATTCAAAGCTTTTCATGCAAGAACCCATGCTTAGAATTCAATTTAGGATTTCAAGGTTTTTGATAATCTTTGAAAAGCCTTTGGAATTGGCTCCTTGAATGAAAGAAGAGTCAAGAATGAAATCACCATACCTTAATAGTTGAAATCCCACGAAATTGATGGAGAAACCATTGAAAATCTTCAATCCTAGCTTCAACTTGTGTTCAAGCTCCAATGGGGTCTAGAGAGAACTTCTTTTGAACTTGGGGTTTTGATTTTGAAAAGTGAGGTCTAATTTAGGTCTAGATGTATAAACTAACTTTAAAAAATTTAAAACACCTCAAATAACTGTCTAAAACTTAATTAGGACGTGGGATGAATTTCCCAATTCACCCCTCACTTGGCCTAGACCCTGCAGAAATTGCAGGTGTCAAACGACGGTCACCATTACTGCGGGTTGTTTGGATCACGACCCGTACTCCTGGGCGTGGTTTGGATTAGAGACTCATATTTTGGGGGCTAAGCTTCCACAAATAAATGTGGAGCCACACCCCGTTTTAACGGGGTGTCACCTGGTTTACTGGGCGTCGTTTAGGTCGACGATTGGGACTATTTTTGCAGCTTCATGGCAAATATTTGGGTCCTCCTCAAGGACCCTTAGGATGGTCCTTGGGGATTCGTACCCAGACGTTTCGATCCTAAACATGCACATCTAGATGCTAGGGCACCCTCCTATCATTTTAGACACCAAACAACACGTAAAACATGCAAAGGCACACTAGCACACACAAGACTAGTTTCGGGAATGTCTTGGTCGTTCTTTGACGTTTTGAATTCCAAACTCTTTAAACTGACTTCTAAAGCTATTATTTATCCTTTTAACACCTTATTAACTCATTGGACACTTGATAAGCTCTAGTTTATCCTAGTTCATTTTGAGGGTTGCAACAAATATAGATAAGATTTCATAAACATATATTCAATTTAACTAATGGTTTCAACCCATGATTTTAGGATAAAATATCGTACTATAGGTGGTTTTTGATTTCCTATATAAACAATAACTTATTCATTAAGTTAAAGAGGGTGAAATAAAAATTTAGGGTATGGTATAATTTTCAAATGGAGTAAAGGTATATATTTTTTCCTTTTTGAGCTGCCACCCAAATAAACTACCAAATTACATATTTTTTCTCTTCGCCCACCGCCAAACATTCCCTTCCAATGATCTTCTTCACCAATAGCAACTCAACGCCACCGTCGCTGCTTCACTGAGCGAAAAGGAGACAAAGAACAGCCTGAAACCATCTCAATTCTCATTCTAATGAGCAGACCCACCTGAACAACAACTTGAAACAACCACTGAGTCACTGCCAAAAACACCACCAAACTGCTGTTGTGATGCCATCTCTAGCGAAACAACAACTTACCAGCAGATTCCAGCCTCCAAACCCCCCTGAAACAACCCTCACTTTCATCCCAAATAATCCCATCTCCACTAGCCGAAAATAGCCACCAAAGGACAGCCATTTTCCATCTTCTTTCTCCGGCGAACAATACAGCAAACACCCACCAAACCAGATCGCAAATCCAACCGAAAAAAAACTCTGAAAGCACCAGAAAACTACACTGAAGCATCAGTAGCGCCAGTCTCATTCCCCTTCCCCTTTCACATTTTCTTCTTCTTTGCGCATGCGTTTTTGCTCAATGGTGAACCTGAACTAGTCGTTAAGATCCCAAACTAGCGAATCAACAAATAACAGACAATAGTGTCATTTTCGGCCAACACGCGAAACTCTGGTGAGCTCGAAATACCAAGACAACCAACAAAGCTCCGATACAGAGCAACCAATGAATCCCATTTTCAAATTTGGCCGGAAAACTTACCTCCGGTAACCCTCTTTTATGTTTCCATTTAATTAATATTTGTGTTTATGCTATCGTCTATTAAATAATTTTATTCACAGTTGATTTCGTTGATTATCATTATTGTTTTTGTGTTGTTGTCAACATTTTGTTTTCAATTATTTGGTGTTGGAAGAAAATATTTGATAATAGATGAATTTTGAACTTTCCAGAATTGATATTTGTTCTACTTAGTATCATTTATTCAGTTTTAATTTGATTATGCTCGACTGCTGGTTTATTGATTTCACATATCTTCTACTTTGTTTTTTTATAGATTAATCTAATGTGTTTTTGGTCCATTTTTTCATTGAGTTATATATGTTGATGTCAATTTGTTATTATTTCCAGGAAATTGCATTTATTTTATATTTAGTTATATTAATTTGATTTGATTTTATTTTTTAAATTCATCATGTTCAAATGGCCAATGAGAAAAATCTTCGTCTATTTTTTAGGCCTCCATATTTAAAAGACAGAAATTTAGATAAGTTTATATTATTTACTTGTTTAAAAGGGCCGATGAAGAAAAATCGATTCTGAAGGCCTTCTATGTTAGTAAGACGGGTTTTATTTTCAGTTATTTTTTTATTTTATTTTTATTTATATTTATTTATTACTTACACTTTTATTAAGTGTATTTACAGGTATCCCAGAGTCGCTTCCTATTGGAACTATTCCAAAGGAATTCAAATTATAGTTTATTTTAAAAAAAGTATTATTGTGTATATTGTTCACGATAGACAAACATTAGGTCGTTTCTCATATTACTTGTTTACTTTCTTATTGTGTATATTGTATGTTTAGTATATTTGCATATTATGTTATATACTCCTCAATTTGAAAAAATAAACTCAGTCGGAACCCACAATTGTGGATTTCGAATGATGATTAATCCCTTACCTTCAGAATAATTCGAATCTCTTACCTAGAATCTAACGGTTTTGTAGATCACTTTAATTGGTTTTCTAATTTTCCTAAAATCAGGTGGCGACTCCTTCAAAATTTGTTTATTCTTAAAATTCTTTTAAAATTGAATTAATTCATTATTTTTTGAGCCACCACGACGTTTCTCTCTATTTAAATAAAGTAGAGATGTAAGCATAGGGTATTTATCTACTCATAATAGTATCGTCGATCAAACAATGTTTAATTATCATAAAAAGATCGAAAGTAAAAGAATTAAGGAAAGAACCCTAAAAAATAATGAAATAGCTCTCCAATTCGTCGTTCGTCAAAATCCATAAAAAGAATAACTAATAAAATAAAATACTCATCTATTTATAATAAAAATGAAATGGCCAAATCTAGCACAAAGGGGAGCGATCCAAAGCGCTTGCTTAGCTTCAGTTTGAGAATGATTTCTCTTCTCCGCGATGTAGCCTTGACACCGATGGTTCTGCCTAAATTTGAATCTCGTGAGTAAATTAAAATCTCTCTCCGCGACAGGAAAAGGACACAAAGTCTTTTGTCTCAACAAAATCATTTCACGAGCAAGAATAACATTCCTTGTCATATTTGAGTTTTACTTTCTTTTAAAGGAAAGTTAAAATATTACCATAAATAGTTTAACTTTTTTCTATAAGGAAAATATAATTCGCTTTCATATTTGATTCTTCTTTCCTTAGAGGAAAAGTTTAAAACTCTATGAATTGAAGATTCCTCTTTTCATATCAAGGACACAAGAATATCCACAATTTAGTTGTTTAGATAGTTTTGTTTATGGGGAGATTTTCTCCAAACATGTTTATGCTATTTTCAATATTAATTAGTTTATAATATATAGGCCGTTTGGTCAAACCATATGTTTTTAGTATACTTTTATTTGTGATCTGATTTATCAATCATATGATTTGCAATTGTAAGCTTCCGCATAGCGCCCTAATTACTTTCAAACACAACACCTACTTCTCTCTCACATGATGGGATTTAGTTAACACATCAAAAATTAAATGAAATGGAGCAATAATAACTTATTTAACCATTATTTAAGTCATATAAATGATTTTCTATAGCTTTCAATTGATATTTCCTGCTAATTTTTGATAGTTATATCAAATTAATTTATTGAAAGTTCATTGATTTTTTTTTTTAATGTTCTTAATCTCCATTGATGACATAAGATTCTTCAACTAATAGTATTGTTAATAAAGGTATTGCAAACCATCATGCATCTACCAAAAAATAAATCTTCTTTTTTTGGTTTCTACTCAAGAACACTCCATTGCAAGGTCCTCTTTTGTGGCTGATGAAGCTCGTCAATCTTCTTATATTATAATCGAGAATAAATCCAAACGTCAAAAAGATCTGGTAAAAATATTATGACCACGTGAAGGCCTACATGCTAGAACGAATACAATCCAAAAATCATATAGAAAAATTGAGCAAGATTACTATTCAAATATTCATGTAACCAATATACTATATATGCATAATTCACTGTATGTGCATATTATTCAATTGTATTTCTCTCTTTTTTGAATGTTAGATGCATTGAAAGTGATTTTGTAACTTTTGTCACTTGATAAAATCAACACTGCTTAAACAACTATTACCTAGGGAACCTAATCCTAATCTATTTTGAGCGCCAGCGGAGAATAACACTACCAGGTCTATAATGGTGGAATCAATTTTTTTTTATCAAGGATGTTCAAGAATAGTTATCTTTAATAAGTGAGTCGAATGTTATTTGTTTAACCTAACAATTATACCATGAATGATCCTAACATTGTTACTATCAAATACGAACATTCAATTTTTTTCTAATGCATTAATTTTCTATAATAAAAAATATATGAATGATTGTGTATAAAGTGAAATATTAATTGGACAAATGTTTCTTTATACAAAATACAAATCACACTATCAAAGAATTTTTTTTCTTTTAAAAAATAGGGAAAATGCACAAGTAATCCCTCAATCTATGCTCAAAATTCCCGGAACACACTTATACTATATTAAGGTTCTATTACCCCCTTGACTTATTTTATAAGTAATTTCTACCCCTTTTCAGCCTACGTGGCACTAGCTTGAAAAAAAAAAATCAATCAGCATTGAGCACACAAGATAGTGCCACGTAGGCCAAAAAGGGGTAGAAAATTATTAAAAAAATAAGTTTAGGGGGTAACAGGACCTTAGTATAGTATAAGTGTGTCTCTGAGATTTCGAGCATAATTTGAGGGGATACTTGTGCATTATCCCTAAAAAATATATACATATAATGTGTGTACTGGGTTTAGCTTTAAGTTTGAAGTTGTTTAATATATATAAGTACAATTTTTGAATATAAAATATTGGCCAATTTGTTTTTTCACCATTATAAAGTGTATATATGTTAGATAAAATTAGAAATACATTATATCTATATAATAATAAATTTTAAAAATTAAAATAATTTACTCATATATGTTACTCTATATTATTAATATTGTAATATTAAGAAACGTGAGGAACGTTTAAGAATTTCAATAAAATAAAAATTAATAAATATATTTGTTTGATGTAAGAATAATGGTGTGACTAGAGCTTATAAAATGGGCTGGCCAAACCCAACCCAACCAACGGGATAGAGAGTTAAATGGGTTGGGGCGGGCTAGCCCTTTTTAGTTAAAGGGCCAATAAAATAGTGGTCCAACCCAGCCCTAAGCGGGCCACAGGTGTAAGACCCCCAAAATGAGTTAGGGTTTCTAGAGCCTCACTTGTGCCTATAAGCTCGTTAACATGTTAATTAAGTGTTTTAAGTATGCATGGGTGATTTGAAGTCAGTTGGAAGTCAAACGTCAAGGGACGATCAAGACGATCGACAACTAGTCACCTAAGGGGCCTTATATGTTTTTTATGTGCTTATGTGTGTCTCATGAGCTTATGAGGTCTTTATATGAGTAATAATGATGTTTATAGTTAGTGTGTTCAGTTTCACGAAGTTTAGAGGTCAAACATCTATGAATGTCCAAGAAGTTTGAAAGTTAGCCCTTGAGACGAGCATGTGTGTCTTGAGTGTGCCTAGCATGTTTGGATGAGTTGTGTGTAAATTTTTTGGGTGAAACTGATGTGAAAGGTCCTTGACTTGTTAATTTTCATATTTACGTTGGAAACACCCGGGTACGACTCCCCAAGGGCCCCGTAAAAGGCCCTCAAGAAGGACCCAAAGGTTGTCCAGACACTACCTTGGCAGTGTCAATCGACTAAACCAAACGACGCCTTGTCAGTCCACCAACGGCCAGTCGATGGTAAGGAGCCGATGGAAACTTAGCCTGGTGAAGTCTTAAGGCTGTTGTCAAGCCTCAGGCCCAAACAACAGTCTGTAGTACGATCTGTCGATGGACCTACTGGGCGTCGTTTGTGCCAGTCGATAGTGCCTGCAACTGCATGCATGTGCACTGTTTCATTAAAGGGGTAAATGGGAAATTCACCCCCAGGTGATAACCTGACCATAAATGGTTTATTTGGTTATTATTGGGTGTATTTAAGTGATAAAAACGTGATCAACCCATTCCCGATTCAATTCACACAAATTAGACTTTCCCTCCAAAAATATTCTCTCTAGAACCTCCATTAAAGGTGAAGCTCAAGAACAGCTTGGAGATCGGATTTCTATGGGTTATTCATCAAATTTTAGAGGTTTTCTTCTACATTAAGGTATGGTGATTCTTCATCTCTAGTTATCCTTCCATCTAGAGAGTTCTTCTCAAAGTTTTCAAGGAGATTTCATGATCAAACCTTCAATCTTTCAATCTAGCCATGGGTTCTTTTTCAAAACATTTTCAAAGGATTTATCATGATTAATTGATGATAATGTGTTTGTTTTAACGTGAATTTTAATCCAATTTCATGATGAACCCATGCTCTCTTTAAACCATCATTTTAGCCTAAGTATGTGCTTTATGATCTTGATGTATATCAATTGAATTATGATTCTATTACTTGAATTGCTTATGTCTACTATTTATTATGTATATTGAGGATGAATTATTGATGAATGATCCATGTGGATCAATATATGAATGTTTGAACAAGACTAGCCTATGTTCTTCTATGTGTTCATAGTGATATTGACTTTATGACAATTGTTGTAGAATTTTGATTATGTAAAGATCATTGGAGCTAATGCCTTAGGTTAATATTATGGATGAATTGTGGATATGAATACTTGGTGATCAAATCAAAGGATTCTTGGTAAGGATCGATGTACATGTTTAGCCTATACATTGAGGAGCTATGAATGTGATGCGATCTTGATTTTAGGTTAGATGAAGTATGATATAGATTAGATCGCTACTTCCTTAGCTAATTACCTACATTTATATTGTTGATAAATTGTTATTGATTATCCATGTAGACAAAATTGGTTAATGGTCTATGTCCTTCTACTTTCTAGTATATACGTGATGTATTGTATTATGTTGTAGTATGATCTTGTAACGACTTGTACATGGTTTCTTTCATGATTAAAGTACATTTAGCTACTTCCCTATACATGTATTTTTTATGAAAAAGGTTTATTGATCAATGTTGATCAAAAGGTTAATGAATTGGTAAGGTCTACTCTTCTCTTCTACTTTTCTATATTATTGTAGTTGATGAAGCCTTGTATGGCATTGTTTGGTATGGTCCACTTATGGAGGCGGTGTTTTTTTTATTGTCATTATATATATGTTTTAACTATGACCTTGAAGGCAAATTTATGGATAAATGAGTGTGTGGTTATGATGATCACACTATGTGTAACTTGTGCCTAGTCTTCTATTCTAGTTGTGAACCTAGGTTATGAAGCTAGTGTCATAAGCATGTATATGGTTATGTTAAGATCATGTGTAGGTGCTGCCATTAATGAAGTGTTAAGGATTGATGAACCCTATCCATGTACCCCTATGTTGGATGTGTGAATAGCTAATGTTAGGAGTCTTAAAGTGTAATGTGAAGTTATCTTGCCTCCTATGCTAAATTGTGTTGTGTGGTCTATGCTTGGTTGTGCATTGTGGTCTTAAGAAGGTGGCTGCCTCAATGTGTTGGTTGATATCCATTATGTGATCATGTTGACCAATGTACACACACACTCACACATTATGCATGCTTATAATGTAGGAAAAGGGTCATGGTGTCTAATGAAAGGTAATTATCATATTCACTAAATGTCTACTATTATGCATGTAAGGTAAATGTATGTGAAGTATGTTATGTATTCCTTAACTAGGATGACTTGATAGGTGTACTAGTATGGGCAAGGATATGGAAACTCTATGCACATGTGGACCTTGATAGGATAGTTCCTAAGTTGGTCTTCTAAGTACATGCATAGGACTGTATGAACATGTTATGAATATGACTTATATTCTAGGTTGTTAAGTATATAATATGATGAACTATGAATGTGTATAATGTTTTGGTGTGTTTATATGAAAGGATTGCTCATATAGTTATACCTATAGACTTATGCATGATATATGAACATATGTGACATTTATGTGTTATTTGAAAGGTTTGCTCATATATAAGTATACACACAGACATGTATGAAAATCTAGTCAATAGAGGGGCCTTGAAAGGTGTGCTCATGTGTACCCTAAACTAGTTTGGTGCTTACATATGCTATGTCCATGTGAAAGGGTTTCTCACATGATTTAGGTTGATGAACTCTAATGACCTATGAGCTAAGCATATGAGGAGTCAATCTCCTAAGCCTAATTTTATAAGATAAAGTTAATAAAGGTTTTTTTTAATAAAAAGGGAACTTAGATTAGCACCGAGTGAAATTGAAGATGAGGGTTGTCCCTTCCCATTATAGGAAGGTAGGTCACCATAATCCTCATGACGTGGATAACTACAATTTCTCAATAGGTATAAAGAGGGTTTCTAGAATTATCATTACATGCAAGACACTATTCTAGAATTGTTATTTTAGTTAGATTTTACTTCATTATTCACCCATGGTTCCCACAACCCTAGTTATGGAGTTTAGTTACCCATAGCCATAATCACAATATTCATATATTTAATATAAGAATTCATGCACTTACTTTGATGAGAAAGAATAAAATCCAGAAGTTCACTTGATTAATCAACAAATGCACAAACAATCAATTCCAGAAAAAGTGTATCAAAATTTGATAACGCTTAAACTTACTTCTCAAATAAAGCGGTCGTATCAAGTAAAGAACCCAACTAATGAGGTTGAGATCATTCCCACGAGGAAAATAGTTCAGACTTAACTTTAATCTATTATTACTATTATTTAGTCAATTATTTCCTTAGAAAACAAAAGACAACAAAAGGGGGGTTTTTTATTTCTAAATTAATGAAAATAACGAACTAACTTAAAGTAAACAACTAACAGATTCAAATCTTGGAGTTTAATCAATTAATAAAAGTAACTAGGGTTTTAAGTGTTCCCCACAGGTTCCTAACTTGATAATTCTAACTATAACAATTTTTTCCTAGTATCTTGCATGCAAAGTGATAAGTTATGTATTTCTAAATCCTTGATCCGGCATCTAGAAAATTTACTCCGCACCTTGGTCCGGCTACGTGTGTTTCTATACTAATCCTTACCTTTACCTCATATTAAACATTGTATTCTATATTTGACTAAGTTATTACCTCGTACCAATCAACACTAGCCTATTAGATAGTATACACTAAATCTATGTTGATAATTCTTTTCCTATTATATACCTCCTTGGTCCGGCAGATAGCATTAAGGAGAGTTCTAACGTTGTCCATCCGTTAAAAAGACTTCTAAACGAAAGAATTATCAATACATGCAAGACACTATTCTAGAATTGTTATATTAGTTAGATTTTACTTCATTATTTACCCCTGGTTCCCACAACCCTAGTTATGGAGTTTAGTTACCCATAGCTATAATCACAATATTCATATATTTAATATAAGAATTCATGCACTTACTTTGATGAGAAAGAATAAAATCCAGAAATTCACTTGATTAATCAACAAACGCACCAACAATCAATTCCAGAAAAAGTGTATCAATTACTGAAATTAATCGAGGACTAAAGATTCTCCAAAATTCTAACAATCAAAAAGTCTAATAATAAAGAGTCTACAAACAAAGAGTCTAACTAACCAAAGAGTCTAACATAAGAGAGTGTAACCCCTAAAACGAGGTTTTTCCAACTATTTATATAAAAAAAATTAATAAAAGAAGGACTCTAATTGCTGAAAATCTGTCAAAACGCGTCAGAGTCGACGGACCTCGTGACGGACCGTCGTGGTCACGACGGGCCGTCATGGCCTCCGCCATCCGATACTTTACAAATTCTTCTTCTGCTTTCTTCATTACCCTCGACGAATCAAGTATAACGGACCGTTCCAAGCACGACGATCCGTCGAGGGTCTCCGTTCCATAACACTTAAACTTCTTGGAATTTGGGTACTGGGACTACTCTCTGACCATCACGACGAACCAGCAGGATGGACCATCGTGGCTATGACGGTTCGTCATGAACTTCGTAATCCCATACTTATGTCAGACTTCCCCATCTTCCTTCAGCAGCTTCACTACGATGCCACCTACAGACCGTCACAAGCTCGAGGGACCGTCACAAGCTCTGTAGGTGGTAACTTTTCTGCATTTCTTGCTCAAAAACTTCCGCGTTCATCTTTTGAACAGATTTCCTGCAAATAAAGAGAAACTTACATAAAAATCAATACAAAAAGGATTTTGGACACACACTAAATGTAAGGAAAAAGCATTAAAAATACCGTGAAACCACGGTATGTCAACACCCTCAACTTAAATTCATTGTTTGTCCTCAAGCGACGCACTATGACTCACTACAAAATCTTTGTACAATAGTATCCATATTTTAGCTTTCGCAATCATTTGGCTATCAATCCCGATCAGTCTCATCATGTTTATGCATGTTATCACTATTAGGCTTGAATTATGTGGAATCAGACCATGACACAGACTCACCATGCAGTGACACCTATCCTCTTCTATTTCTCACCGAGGTGCTAATATTTTCGGTATTGCAACTAGTAGTCCTCACTTCAAAAAAACATCTTCATTTTTCACACAATGATTTCAGTTTGAGTATACGGATTACTTTTCAACACTCACTCTCAGAACAAATTCACAACTCATTCATACATATTGCCATAAGCTTGCCCTTATTTTCACTGCTTTAAGTTCGCCATACAACTCTTAGGATCACGATAGGACTTTCTTAGCTTGTAACATAGGCTCAGGGTCAGGTAGGGTATATTTAGGTATACTTTAGTGACTTTTTGCC
>NC_028639.1:23259050-23272998 GCF_001406875.1 Solanum pennellii
AACTCATGGCTTTGCCATGAGTCAAAGTACACAATACCCAAAGTTGGGTCAGGGCCACGAAAAGGTTGTTTACTGCATTAGCCACCCTCAACTTATGGTTTTGGCATAAGCTGAGGTGCACATGTCCAAGGAGGGACCAGGGACAACACATTATTCCCTGAAAAGATCGGTTGGGGTGAAAAAGAAAGGTCTATTCTAAGCTCAAATCATTTGGATCAAAGAGGGATTAATTTCATTCGTTTTTTTTATTAAGGCTAAAAATTGGCTATATTGAACAAGGGCCTATGATCCATTCCTAATTGTTTATTACAGATTACTTTTAGCAGGACTAACCAGGCAAGTTCTAGCTCAGTACAAATAGTGGACTATTCAAATCTTCCTTACACTCACTTGACATCTCATTACTCTACCAGATTATCAAACACCTAGTTCGAATTTTAGACTTAGGGTCATGCAGTGGTGTATCTCTATGTCATGCTTAGAGACACATATTTATCAATTACTATTCCTAGTCATGAATCATTTTCATTACATCAGGATATCATTTTAGCCATCATGCTTCAGAGTTAAACTTTGTACACAAGATATAGACATGTCGGTTCAACAATAAAAATATTCAGTCTCTTGGGGAAAAAGAACACAGGCAAGAAAACCCCAAAAGAGGATCGTGAATTGGGCTACTCAGACTTCACCCTAGCACTCACTTTCCATTTACCCCACCCCCAACAAAAAGATATGCAATTGTCCCCAATGCATAAAAAAATTGAAATACGAGAGTTGTAGGTGAAGCAAACCTAGGGCGCAAAGCGCCGGCGATCAGCAAGCTGGTGGGTCCGGTTCCCCGGAACCCACTACCGCTGTAGTCTGGACACCCTCAGTAGTGTCCTCATCAGCAACAGCACTATCAGCAGTGCCTCCCGCTGTCGCCACATTTCTAGAACTAGATGCCCCAGCAGCTGACTCTACAGCCCTGATGATGCGCCTCCTCATCAGCAAGCGAGGCTCTCATCGCAGCTTCCATATCACGGCGCTCCTATTTCTGTGCTGTAGCCTCATCCTTCTCTTGACCCTTGCGCCTCTTGGCATGCTCTCAAGGTGGAGGTGGTGGAATCTCAGAAGTGGCGAATAAGGCCGCCATCACTGTGTCCTCAGCAGGCTCTGCAGAAGGGGCCTCAGACTCAGCCACCCTAGCCTCTAGGATCATATCAATGTCCGCTCGCAGACTCTCAACCGCAGCCTGAAGGGTCGACACGTCCACCTGAGGGGCTGGCCAGGCTATCACCCGCAACTCAAAAGCGTCCAAGCACTGATGAACCTCAGCGATCTTCCGCTCTGTGTTCTGGACCATTTTACGCTCCAAGCGCTCCTCTGCCTCAGCAATAGACCTCTGCATCCAAGGCTGGATGTGATGCAGAAGTGTGGACATCTGAGCCTCTAGTTTCTGGACCCTAGAAAGCGGGACCAGAGCGGGGAAAGGGGCTGAGCGAGAGGAGCTAGGGGCAGTGCTTCTACCCGGGATAGACTCGACCGGGGTAGTGTCAGTAGTTTCGGAAGCAGCCTGCGTAGCCGTTCGAGCATGTGCTACCGTATCAGCCAAATTTTCACCAAGTGGAGGCAACTCTGGACGGGGCCCTCTGCGTGGAGCCAACTCATTGGCCTCATCCCTGATGAGGCCGATATCAATAGTGCCCAGCGGAGTCTTGAGCTGATCGCTGTGCCTGATGGGCACACCTGCGGACCTGCATAAGGAAAATATCATGCACGGAAAAGGGTAAGTAGTTGTGACCTTGAAAGACCTCTCGTGCATGACCGGCTGTAGAAGCCAAGCAAAGTCCACCTCAAACCCGGCTATCATCGCCGCCATCAGAACTGCGCGATCCCATGTGACTATATTATCAGCAGCCATGGGGGAAAGGCAATGGCGGACAATCAACCATAAGAACTTAGCCGTGAAGGTCACGTTAGCCTTCTTGATGACTCCCTTCGGCTCCGTTACCCAGTCGGCACCCTCTCCATCGATAGACAATTGCAGGGCCATCCACCTCTTGGTGGTCTCTCTTAGCGATGGCTCACGCAAGAATTGGCCATCTTTTACTATTTGCCACCGGTAGTCAAAATCGGCGGTGAGAGGGGTCCTGTTGGCATCAACATCCTCACCGTACAGATACCGGCGGATGGCTCGCAGGGAGATATCAACCTGTATGCCGCGGACTCGGACATGCTCAAGTGGGGCTTGTTTGGCGGGGGAAGCCCGCCTATCGATCTGTGATCTAAGAGTAGCCACATAAGAGGCATAAAACTCTCGGAGCATCTCCTCACTATAGCGGCCCAAAGAACGAGCTGTCCACTCTAGCCGGTGTCTGGTGAAGATATTGTGGATCTCTGGCATGGTGGGGAGACTTCTTGTAAGGACCCGCCTCTCCAGTGTAAGGTTCCGTGTCATGAATCCTTTATCATTTAGAAACTTGGCGTCTGAATACACTTGATATTGCCCGTCGACACACCACCGGTTGGGCTGGTCGACAACCGGGGTGAGAGCACAAGTCGGTGAGCCTGGAGTGGGATCAGGACTGTCATCCTCATAAGATGAGGCAGACTGTGCAGATGTGGCGGTGCAGGGACTTCTGCGGACCCAGAGGCTTCCTCCGACCACGAAACTCCTAAGGAACCAGACGCTCCTTCTTCATGTGTAGCTGACCCAGAAGGTGTACCGATCAGTGTGCGCTCCTCATCAGACTGGGAGGTAGTGACTACGCTGGACGCCACCTTTTTGGGCGTAGCTCTAGTTGCACGTGCATCTCGTGATGGAGTGGCAGTGCCTGGGGGCACAAACTTGGGATTATGCTCATAATCAGAGCATATAACCAGTCAGGCAGATGGGGCAACATACTTTGAACGCCCACGTGCGTAAAATCGATCTTATTTTGGTGCCATTAGAGATAGTACCTGTAAAGAATCATTATTAGTACTAGAACCAGCAAACAAGACAAGAAAAAAACGACACAAAATAAATATAAGAGCAAAGCTTTAATGTCATCTCTGTAGTAATAGTGAAACACGACAGACCAGGTGACGGCTCGTCGTGAGTACGACGGACCGTCATGGGGTCTGTCATGTCTTACTTCAACTATGTTTATGTGGAGACCCTTGAAGGAAAGTCTCTGACAGTTATGACGGATCAACAAGATAACGACGGTCCGTCGTCTATGTCCGTCGTGAGGCACTTAGAAAAAAGTATGGAGACCCTTAGGAGAGGGGTCTCTGACCGTCATGACGATTGTGCAGGACGGACCGTCAATGGTATGACGGTCCGTCGTAGATGACCATCATAGGACACTTGGAAAAAAAATGGAGACCCTTAGGACAAGGGTCTTTGACAACCATGACGATTGTGCAGGACGGACCGTCGAGAGTACGACGGTCCGTCGTAGATGTCCGTCAGAGGACACTTAGAAAAAGTGGGAGACCCTTAGGCAAGGGTCTCTGACGACCATGACGGTTGTGCAGGACGGACCGTCGAGGGTATGACGGTCCGTCGTAGATGTCCGTCAGAGGACACTTAGAAAAAGTATGGAGACCCTTAGGACAAGGGTCTTTGACAACCAGAACGGTTGTGCAGGACAGACCGTCGTGGGAACGACGGTCCGTCGTATGTGTCCGTTGGTGGACACTTAGAGAAAACGAACAGTGGGGTGTTGGAACAGACCCTATGACGGTCCGTCGTGTGTACGAAGGTCCGTCATCGGGGTCTCGTTCTGTCATACAGTTACAGAACTGAGGATGCCACTTCATCCTCTGTGACTCAAATGGAATACTTAGTGTTAACCTATATGTTTCTAACCCCAAATACCTAGAAAACTAGAAATGCTAGAGCACCTATTTCTCGAGTTTTAACAAGGCAATTCGAGGATTCTCAACCTAGGTCAGATAAAATTGGATCAAAGAATGAAGACCCACCAAAAAAAAAAAGGCTAATACGAATAAAAAAAACAAAAATGCAATGTAAATGGGTAGAGATCAGAGACACAAACCTGAGAAGAGGAGAAAAACAAGCAAGGGAGGTACTTGGTGATCAAGAACAGAACCACATCAACAGACTCCGACTAGTAGAAAGGATATATCCGGAATTGGGGATATGGGGAAGTGATCAGTTGATAGAGAAGAGAGGTAGGAAGTTGGAAGTTTGAAAAGGAGAGAAATGGGAGAAGGAGGGAAGGAAATGGGTGAAATGAAGGGGTGGGTTTTTTAAATGTTTGACAAATTATAAAATTACCCAGCCGGGTCGGGTCTGGTATGCCGTTTAATGACGCAACGAGTCCCCGACGACGGTCCGTCGCATATGCGACGGTCCGTCATGGGTTCCGTCGCGTGTTCCCTAATTTTGAAAATAAATGAAAGACGTACCTGGCACGACGGATTCATGCGACGGTCCGTTGCATGCGTGACGGTCCGTCGATGTACCCGTCAGTGACTGTTGCAGAGGGATTTTCTGTAGAATTTTCTGGTGATGTGCCTGCAAATTTAAAACCCATTAGTAGAAAATGCTACCATTACTAGAAAGAAAACTATATGTATTGGGTTGCCTCCCAACCAGCGCCTGATTTAACGTCGCGGCACGACTGAGGACACTTGATTACTCAGCCTTCATCAAGATGGTATGCCTCGATCACTTCATTCGCCGATTCAGCATGCCCAAAGTAGAGTTTTATTCTTTGTGCATTCACCTTAAACCGCACACCCTCCTTGGTTTCCAACTCAACTGCTCCATGAGGGAATAGTTGGGTAATCAAGTAAGGGCCAGTCCATTTGGACTTGAGCTTGCCCGGAAACAAACGTAACCTAGAGTTGTATAAAAGCACCAAATCCCCAACCATAAACTCTCGTTTTTCACTTTTTAGGTCATGGTGCTTCTTCATCTTTTCTTTGTAGAGGGCTGAGCTTTCATAAGCTTTCAGGCGAAATTCATCAAGTTCATTCAACCAAGTTAACCGTTGTTCTGCAGCTTCGTTCCAATCCTTTTTCAACTTCTTCATAGCCCACATGGCTTTATGCTCTAATTCAACCGGTAGATGACAATCTTTCCCATATACAAGTTGGTATGGGGACATACCTATGGGAGTCTTATACGCTGTCCGGTAGGCCCAAAGAGCATCATCAAGCCTCTTTGACCAATCCGTTCTACTAGCGTTCACTGTTTTTGACAATATCTGTTTGATCTCCCTATTTGACACTTCAACTTGCCCACTAGTTTAAGGATGGTAAGGAGTGGCCACATTATGGCGAACCCCATATCTCTCCAATAACCCCTTGAACAATTTGTTGCAACAGCGGGAGCCCCCATCGCTATTAATTGCCCTTGGGGTACCAAATCGAGAGAATATATTCTTTTTCAAGAACTCAGTGACACTCTTCCCTTCATTGTTTGCGAGGGCGATAGCTTCCTCCCATTTAGATACATAATCAACCGCTACTAAAATATACTTCATTCCATGAGAACTCACAAAAGGACCCATAAAGTCAATACCCCAAACATCAAATAACTCAATCACAAGAATGGGGTTTAGAGGGAGCTCTTGCTTTCTAGAAATGCCGCCATCTCTTTGGCATCTATCACATGCTTTAGCAAACTCATGAGAATCTTGATTAAGAGTTGGCCAATAGTAACCACATTGTAATATCTTATGAGCGATTCAGATACCACTATGATGTACACCAACGGGTGAGGAATGACATGCCTCTAAAACACTCAATATCTCACATTTTGGCACACAACGCCGAATAAGCCCGTCGGCACAACTCCTATATAAGTATGGTTCATCCCAAAAGAACTTCTTCACATCGTACATGAACTTTTTCTTTGATGAAAGGACAAGTCCGATGGAATAATATCACTAGCCAGATAGTTCGCGAAATCTGCGAACCATGGAATCAAGTCTTGTGAGGCAGCCAATACATGCTCATCGGGGAAAGTATCATCAATATCAGTCTTATCCCCTAACTCTCTCATAGCTTCATCTTCTAGACGGGACAAGTGATCGGCAACTTTATTTTTGGTCCCTTTTCTATCCCTCACTTCAAAGTCAAATTCTTGTAGCAGTAATACCCAACGAATCAACCTAGGTTTCGCATCCTTCTTTGCCATCAAATATCTCAATGCTGAATGGTCAGTATGCACTATAACTCTAGTACCTAGCAAATACGAGCGAATTTTTTCAAAACAAAAGACTACTGCAAGGAGTTCTTGCTCAGTTACTGTGTAGTTATTCTGAGCTTCATTTAGGGCTTTACTAGCATAGTAAATGGGGTGAAGGATTTCGTTCCTTCTTTGTCCCAATACCACACCAATAGCAGCCCTACTAGCATCGCACATCACCTCAAATGGAATGTTCCAATCCGGAGAAATAATGATAGGTACAGACACCAATTTTTCTTTTAGCTCGCCGAATGCTTTAAGACAGGATTCATCAAAATAAAATTTACAATCTTTCTCCAGCAGTTTGCACAACAGATGTGCAATTTTTGAAAAATCTTTGATGAATCTCTGGTAAAACCTGCATGCCCAAGAAAGCTTCTCACACCTTTTACAGAGATAGGTGGGGAAAGTCTCTCTATTACCTCGACTTTAGCTCGATCAACCTCTATGCCCTTTTCTGAAATGCGATGACCCAAAACAATACCTTCTTTCACCATGAAGTGACATTTTTCCCAATTTAGTACTAAATTGCAGTCTTCACATCTCTTAAGGACCTCAGATAAATGGTTCAAACACCGCTCAAATGATTCACCAACCACAGAAAAATCATCCATAAAAACTTCAATAGTATCTTCCACCATGTCGGATAATATCGACATCATACATCTCTGAAATGTGGCGGGTGCATTGCACAACCCAAACGACATTCTCTTGAACGCAAAGGTCCCATATGGACAAGTAAAGGTGGTTTTCTCTTGATCTTCTGGTGCAATAGAAATCTGATTATACACTGAATATCCATCCAGAAAATAGTACCACCCTTTTCCGCCAAGTCTATCCAACATCTGATCCATGAAGGGCATAGGAAAATGGTCTTTTTCGGTCCATGCATTTAATTTACGGTAATCCATACACACCCTCCATCCAGTAACCAATCTCATTGGAAAAAGTTCATTTTTGTCATTGGGGACCACAGTCATTCCCCCTTTCTTAGGTACACACTGAACAGGGCATACCCAACTACTATCGGCGATCGGATAGATTACTCCGGCATCCAACCACTTAATGATTTCCTTCTTCACGACCTCTTGCATAGGTGGATTTAAGCGACTCTGGTGCTCAATACTTGGCTTATGATCGGGCATGAGTTGGATTTTATTAGAACAAATACCAGGGGGGATCCTAATAA
The DNA here is from genome assembly GCF_001406875.1 of Solanum pennellii. Classification (NCBI taxonomy): domain Eukaryota; kingdom Viridiplantae; phylum Streptophyta; class Magnoliopsida; order Solanales; family Solanaceae; genus Solanum; species Solanum pennellii. The sequence continues at coordinate 23,266,433 of NC_028639.1, forward strand.
TGTCCGCAATAGTCCACCCAATATCTCTTTTGAACCTTTTTAGCACTTTCACCAAACTCTCAACTTGTTGTTCATCCAGATTTGATGTAATGATTACCGGCAAAGTGTCACCATTTCCTAAGAATTCATACCTGAGATTTGGTGGGAGAGCTTTTAGTTCTAACTTTGGAGCCTCCTCTATAGATGGTTTCGCGGGTGGAGACTCGCGATTCTTCATGTCTAACTCATATTTCTTCGGTTTAAACCGAACATCACATCGATCAAGAGTCCAACTAATGACTCATACCTTTCAATGCTATCGTTATCAAAATTCTTATCACTGCCGCTAATGCTTCTACACCTAGACGTTCTTCTATTGGTGTCTGAGATGACTCACCAAATTTGTAGGATATAGCAGATACCGATTGGATCTAACCACTTGCCTCATGGACCTACAAATGTTGAAGGTCACTTCTTCATTGTTCAACCGAAATTTCATCTGCCCCTTTTCCAACTCAACTAAGGCTCTACCCGTAGCAACGAATGGCCTCCCAAGAATAATAGGCACTTCAAAATCGACTTCATAATCAAGAATAACAAAATCTGCCGGAAATATGAACGACTCCACTTTTACTAGCACGTCGTGGAGTATCCCTATAGGCCTTTTACTGTTAGATCGGCCATCAGTAGCCGCATCTCAGTGGGCTTTGGATCATCCAAACCCAACTTCTTGTAAATCGAGAGGGGCATGAGATTTATGCTTGCCCCCAGATCACATAATGCTTTCGCAAACTGTAATAACCCGATTGTACAAGGAAAGTGAATGCACCCGGATCTTCTTTCTTTTGTACTAGAGACCTTATAGCAATAGCACTAAACTGCTGCATTCTATCATCATCCTCAAATGTGACCGATCTTTTCTTTGTAACCAGATCTTTCATAAACTTGGCATAACCGGGCATTTTTTCTAAAGCTTCTACAAAAGGGACATTGATAGAAAGCTGCTTCAACATTGTTATAAAACGCCGATATTTACCATCCTCGGTCTTTTTCACTAATCTTTGAGGAAATGGGGGTGGTGGTCTAGGCATGGGAATTACCTTTTTAGGCACTTCAGTATCTTTTCCAGTGTTATCTTCTACTTCACCACTAACCTCTACCACTTTATCATTATCTTTTGTCAACTTTTTCTCATTAGACGGCATAGGTGGGTCAATGGTTTGCTTACCACCGCGAGTAGCGATTGCCATACAGTGTCCATCATTTTTCGGATTTTGGACAGTGTTGCTAGGAAGAGTGCCCTGTTGCCGTGTTTTCACAGTCGAAGATAATTGGGCCATTTGTAACTCAAGCTGCTTAATCGATATTGCATGTGTATCGACTTTCTGCCCAACCTGCTAAATCACTCCTTAACTCTTTAGTGTGATCATCACTAGCATCGAACCTCCTCATCATTTTGTGCAACATATCCTCAACTCGCGCCATACTACCTCCACCATCCCTAGGAGTAACTTCACCATTTTGAGGAGGAACATAGGGCCCATTCCTATCATTTCTATTACCATAGTTACCCCTGTTGAAGTTGTTGTCGCGGTTGTAATTTCCATCTCGAACATAATGATCCTCACGATTATAGTTACCATAGATCCGACCTTGGTTTCCTTGACCTTGGTGCCGATTCTCCTGATTAGAGCCTTGGGCACTCGGTTGGAAACCCCCGTCTGCTCATTTACCGCATAGGAATCCTCCTCTTAATAACATTCATCATTTGGTGGTGGTGGTTTAGACAAGTAGTTAACTGCATTTATCTTTTCTGCACCCCCAGTGACATGTTTTAATACCAACCCAAGCTCAGTTCTCATCTGAGCCATCTCTACACGAATCTCATCTGTTGCTAGGTTGTGAGTTGATTGCACTGCGAAGGTATTTCTCCCAGTATCTGGCTTCCTAGTACTCCAAGCTTTATTATTCCAGGAGATTTTCTCTAACTTTTCGGCAATCTCAGCATAAGGACACTCCCCATAAGAACCACCCGCTATAGTATCCAATACCGCTTAATTATTATCATCCTGTCCCCGATAGAAGTATTCCTTCAGTGACTCATCATCTATGCGGTGATTGGGGACGCTTCTCAAAAATGAAGTGAATCTATCCCAAGAACTACTAACTGACTCTCCTGGTAGTGCCACAAAGTTGTTCACTCTGTCTTTGTGGTTTAGTTTCTTGGAGACCGGGTAGTAACGTGCTAAGAAAACGTCCCTTAGTTGGTTCCAAGTGAAAATTGAGTTATAAGGGAGCTCAGTGAACCAAATAGCAGCCTCTCCCGTCAGTGAGAGAGGAAAGACTCTTAGCCCTATTATATCCAAATCCAAATCAGGCCTCCCTACACAACTTTTACACACTGCCCTTACCTTAGCTATATGGGCATTTGGGTCCTCAGAAGGTAGCCCTGAAAACAAACCTCTAGTAGTGAGCATTTGCATCAAACTACTAGTTACCACAAAGGTGTGGCCTGGTGCTAGAGGGTGCAAGACAAGTGGCCCATCAGAGTCTGCATTATTATCATAGCCTCTGTAGTATTCTTGAGGGCGTGGAGTGGGATTTTGTCCCCTTTATTGATTTTCACCTGGATCATCGGGTAATAACTGACCATGAACATCAACCGGAGCTGGGATGTTCTGGTTTGGATCATCATCGTTAATACCCAAGTTTCGATTCATGTTGCGTAGTGTACGCTCTAATTCATGATCATAGGGAAACAAGGGTTCTCTTCCTCTCCGTGTATTTGGCATACAAGGAAGATAGTTCTGCAAGAATCAAAAACAATAAAAAAAAGTAAAATTAAGAAAATATTGACTAAACTTTAGTAATAAGTTTAAGTTAATCTAAAAGCTACTTTCCCCGGCAGCGGGCCAAAATTTGATAACGCTCAAACTTACTTCTCAAATAAAAAGTAAAGCGGTCGTATCAAGTAAAGAACCCAACTAATGAGGTTGGGATCGTTCCCACGAGGAAAATAGTTCAGACTTAACTTCAATCTATTATTACTATTATTTAGTCAATTATTTCCTTAGAAAACAAAAGACAATAAAAGGGGGGTTTTTTATTTCTAAATTAATTAAAATAACTAACTAACTTAAAGTAAACAACTAACAGATTCAAATCTTGGAGTTTAATCAATTAATAAAAGTAACTAGGGTTTAAGTGTTCCCCACAGGTTCCTAACTTGATAATTTTAAATATAACAATTCTTTTCTAGTATCTTGCACGCAAAGTGATAAGTTATGTATTTCTAAATTCTTGGTCCGGCATCTAGAAAATTTCACTCCGCACCTTGGTCCGGCTACGTGCGTTTCTATACTAACCCTTAGCTTTACCTCATATTAAGTATTGTATTCGATATTTGACTAAGTTATTACCTCGTACCAATCAACACTAGCCTATTAGATAGTATACACTAAATCTATGTATTCTTTTCCTATTATCTACCTCCTTGGTCCGGCAAGTAGCATTAAGGCAAGTTCTAACATTGGCCATCCGTTAAAAAGACTTCTAAACGAAAGAATTATCAATACATGCAAGACACTATTCTAGAATTATTATTTTAGTTAGAGTTTACTTCATTATTCACCCATGGTTCCCACAACCCTAGTTATGGAGTTTAGTTACCCATAGCCATAATCACAATATTCATATATTTAATATAATAATTCATGCACTTACTTTGATGAGAAAGAATAAAATCCAGAAGTTCACTTGATTAATCAACAAACGCACCAACAATCAATTCCAGAAAAAGTGTATCAATTACTGAAATTAATCGAGGACTAAAGATTCTCCAAAATTCTAACAATCAAAAAGTCTAATAACAAAGAGTCTACTAACAAAGAGTCTAACTAACCAAAGAGTCTAACATAAGAGAGTGTAACCCCAAAAACGAGGTTTTTTCAACTATTTATAAAAAACAAAAACCTAATAAAAGAAGGACTCTAATTGCTGAAAATCTGTCAAAATCCGTCCGAGTCGACAGACCTCGTGACGGACCGTCGTGGTCACGACGGGCCGTCATGGCCTCCGTCATCCTATACTTTACAACGTGGCTATGACGGTCTCTGATCATCACGACGAACCAGCAGGAGGGACCATCGTGGCTATGACGGTCCGTCATGAACTTCGTAATCCCACACTTAGGTCAGACTTCCCCATCTTCCTTCAGCAGTTTCACTACGATGCCACCTACGGACCGTCACAAGCTCCGTAGGTGGTAACTTTTCTGCATTTCTTGCTCAAAAACTTCCGCGTTCATCTTTTGAATAGATTTCCTGCAAATAAAGAGAAACTTACATAAAAATCAATACAAAAAGGCTTTTGGACACACACTAAACTTAAGGAAAAAGCATTAAAAATACTGTGAAACCACGGTATATCAATGCCCCATTTAGTATAAAGAGTGTTTCATATGTACCTCCAAGTTCCATATCTATGCGTGCCACATAAAATCTAGCAAGTGACTTCACTAGTATGCTAGCATGTGTTAATGTTCTACCTTGGCTAGGTAAGAACACCTTCCATTGGTGTAAGGCTCTACAACAGAAAATTCCATGTAGCACCCATGGTCTTAGTTTCGGTTAAGACTATAGTTTCCCCAAAGTAAAATGGACAATTGAAGTAAAGTAAGGACCCTAACTAGGATAACCTAAGGGTAGTTGCTTAGTGTAGGTTGGGGTATGGGACTTCACCTGCATTGCACAAGTGGCTCTTGAGGAAAGTCCTAGAAAGGTGTTATAATGCATGTGTCTATGTATATGTTCCTTATGCATAACTTTGTAGTATTTGTCTACTTGTTGTGATGATATGCATAGTATGAGCCTATATGAAGTGGTATTGTTGTATATACGTAATGTTAGTTTTAATGACTACATGATGAAGGTTGTTAACATGATTGAAGTTTTCTTCATTTACTATGTTGATTTATGAATCAGATGTTAAGGCTTGTGGTCCATGATAGGTTTATTAAGTATGTGTGAGGTTAAGGGGCTTCACATGTACATTGCACTAGTAGACTTAGATTGGGATTGTGAGTAAGGTTTTATAATGATCTATGCAAAGTAAAATAGGTATATGTGCATAATGATTAGAGCTTACTGTAATGTTCTTATGGTCTTGGCTTAAATCTGTCTTTGATGTATTATACTTCTATGATGGTATGTGTTGGCTTATGTAAGTTGTATGTATGATTTTCCTTGTGACCTTAAGGTGATGCATTGCACCAAGTATCACTAGAGAGTTACTTGGGAGGTTAAAGAGTTAAAAGAAGAAGAAGAAGAAGTTCACTGTAAAGAGGAAAATGCTTACTATAAAGGAAAAATAGGTTACTGTAATGTGACATCAATTGTGCCTTAAATGCATTGTATGATTTTATATGTTATAGGAATATTTAATATGCCTATAAGAAAAATGTGAATTGTATAAATTCTATTTTATCAAGGTTTTATGAAGATTTCACAAAAGGCATGAAGTATGATTTCAAGAAAATATCCCTTTTAAATGCACGTTTTTGCACGGTTATCATACTTAGTGCATTTTTGTACTAACTCCATTCTTCTCTACTTTTTACACAAAGTGTAGGTTATGGATGCCTAAGGGATGTCTTTAAATGGTGAGTAGCTTGAGATGTGATTCCCAAGCTCAAGGAAAGGAATCCTTAGGTCCAAGGATTTCCTACTTATGGTTTATTGTAAACTGTAGTATTATTGTACTTATGTATTATGTTGTAAGGGTCGTGTCCTTAATGAACTCTAATGATGTTGAGTCTACGATGGAAAAAAGAGACTAGAATCTTTAACTATGTGCTATGATATTTTATATATAATGAAAGTGATATTCTAGCATATGATGTGCTATGAAAAGTTTTAAATTTTTGCTAAATTTATCTATGACAATGTGATGAATGATAACTATGGGCTTCTATAAGACCTCCGAGGTCAAGTACTCCATGTTACTTCTAGGGTGTGCTCCCTGGTCGTGACAACGGGTTGGGACGAGTTGGCCCTTCAACCAAAAAATGAACAATATTACTCTCTTAGAAGGAGTATCTAAGAGAATCGAATGTTAACGTCTATGAACTAGACATCAATACATACAAATTTTCATTTATAAATCACACACTTCAATGAATACTTACAGAAATACATTTATGAATCTCATACTTCGGTGAATGCTTACCAAAATACATGATAGTCAACATAAGATTTAGCGGAAAAATGTTCATCATTCAACCATTCCCCCCATAAAAAAATAGCTAGTTTACTTGATTTTTTTAATGTTTTTAACATATTTATTGATAAAATATTTACAAATAAAACACTACTAATTATATATACATACATACATATGTATACATACATACATACATACATATATATATATATATGTATGTATATATACATATGTATGTATATATATATATATATATATATATATACATATATATATATATACATACATACATACATATGTATACATACATACATACATATATATATAGATATGTATGTATGTATATATATATATATATGTATATGTAT
>NC_028639.1:23273836-23288323 GCF_001406875.1 Solanum pennellii
ATATATATATGTAATATAATATTTTTAAATAATCATAGCCCACGGACTGGCCTTAGAGGCTTGCGGGTTGGGCCTACGTGGCTAGCGGGCCAAGTGAGGCTGGGCTAAAAAGCCTCGTTCCTAAATGGGCCAAAAAAATTAGGTCCAACTCCACTTAATTCAAGGGTTGGGTTGGGATGGCCTCGCGGGTCAAGCCCATTTTGACGGCTCTAGGTGCAAGTACAAGTGTACGGTTGTGACCTGCTCTCAAACTAAAACAGAAATGTTATGCACTTAAGCAAGATATAAACCTAGAATTGTTGGATTAAAAATGAACAACCTTAACCATTGTATCAATGGAAGAGTTTATGTGGAGGGTATTCCACATATATATTCCTCAAACCCAAATTTAACCTATTTACATGGTGTAATTTTCTAACAAAGGGCTTAACTGACCACCCTTTGATGACTATAGCTTCACCCCTGCATGACTATGAGCAACAACGACTGACCACTTTTACTAAGCTAAGAACCACTACCATATGTACATCCTATGCCAACGAATGTCAACACTCCTAGACCAGATATAAGCACAATCCTTATAATATAGACCCCTATCAAAGAACTAAATTATGTGAATGAAGAATCCACCATCTTATAGGAGGAAGAGGAAGCAAACAACATGATCATATAAGATAATCTACAATTTGTTATGATAGGTAAATTCTGTATAAATGACCAAAATTTGAAGAGATACAAAAGTTGTTCCATTACAATGTGAAATCAAACTAGAATGCAAGATAGATTTCTTTTAGGATAGTCAAATTTTTATACGATTAACAACCATGAAAAACTATAAACATGTGATATGAAAATTTGCTTATTAAAAGCCAAAAATTGTTATTATCAGATGAAGAAATTAAAGATAGAATCATGGTTTAATCTTGAGGTGTATACTTTAATAACTTTGCCATGAATTTCTTTCCCATCATTATCGCCTGATTTTTTTGAAGCAATTGTAGACACATAAATTGTATTGGATCAAATTCATACGAAATTTGAATTAAATTTATGTTCATTTGGGCTGAATAATTACTTTGGGCTTTACAAATAAATAAGTTCATCTTATTAAATTCAAATCCAAGGTCCATTTCACTTTGAAGCCCAAACCCATGCCACGTGTCACAGTGACTAGGCATCCAAGACCAACAAGGTGATGACACGTGTCCATATGAGGTGGTAGTCCAAGTCAAAGGCAAGAACAAATCACAATGCGCCAAGTGTCAAAATAACATCCTTTGGCCAATCACAAGCAACCTTGTCCATTCCCTACAACTATAAATAGGGGATAGACATGACATTTAAGGGGGATCCAGAAAATTCTTCAACAAGCATTCAGCAAATTGGAGAAAGCTACAACATAAACATCAATAACTCTTCGAAGGAGTGATCAATGGAGTTCTTCCCGGAGATCGACTTACAACGACGAAGCGCTTTTCGATGTCCCGGAGATCGGCAACTTCTCAAGAAGATCTACATCATCCAACAGTTCGGGAAATACGCTACTGAAGGCCCTCAAATTGTGCAGAAACTTAGGTGAGAGAATCAAGAGAACAACGAAATTGTACTCACAAGGATTCATTAATAAAAATCACATTTTTCATTTATTTATTTTGCTTGCAGTCAATTTTCAGCGCTTAGGAAAATTTGTTGCGAACAAATTTGACACGCCCAATGGGACCAATTCTGCTTTTCATCTCTTTCTCCTGTAAATCAAAAATTACAAAGGCTACTACTGTAATGATCTTCAAAAAGAGTTGTGATTTTTCTAACAAGGACTCTACTGATGTCGTATCCGCTGGTCTCAGTCATGTTGGCCCGATTACTCGGTGTAAGTTCAAGAACAGTGGGCTAGATGGATCTGAATACTTCACTTCTTTGGAGGCGATGAAAAGTAACTACACTCATAAGATAGTCGTAAGTGCAACACCTAGGGGTAATATTGCATTCATATTCTTCGGTGTATCTTCTCAAATTGGCTCCAACTTTGGTGATTCCAAAAATTCAATGGATTCTTTAACTTTAATGAATGTCAATGCCTTGATGGCCGACTCAACTGACATGGACTAGAAGTTTGCGATGATGGATCAAACCATTGAGGCCTTGAAGAAATCTGTTGATGACAAAACTCTTCATATTGCTCAACTTATGAACAAGTTGGAGGCCTTTACACCTGGAGAGTCAAGTCACGTTCCCACTTGTCCATCTGGTTTTGGTCAACGAAACAAGGACGTTGAATAATATCTAGCAAAGTTAAAAATTCAAAAGCAGGAACAATCTGCTTCAGTTGCTGCTTATCTGTCCAACAGTTGCAAGACACGATAATGAACACTATCAGGACTCAATATGGCAGAACACCACAAAGTTCCTCGTATTACTCCAAGTCATATACTAGACGGATTGATTGTTTATCAATGCCAACAAACTATCAACCACCAAAGCTACAACAATTTGATGTCAAGGGCAACCCAAGGCAGGATATCGCCTAATTTGTTGAAACTTGTAGCAATTCTGGAACACATGGTGACCTTTTGGTAAAACAGTTTGTTTGGTCACTGAAAGGGAATGCATTCGACTAGTACATCGACCTGGAACACGAGTCCATTAATAGTTGGGAGTAAGTCGAGAATGAATTTGTATATCATTTCTACAGTACTCGCCGAACCATAAGCATGATAGAGTTGACCGGTACTAAGCAAAGAAAGGATGAGCCAGTGGTGGATTACATCAATTGATGGAGATCACTGAGTTTGGACTGCAAAGATCGTCTTTCTGAAATATTTGTTGTGGAAATGTGCATTCAGGGTATGCATTTGGGACTTCTATACATACTACAAGAAATCAAACCAAGAACTTTTAAGGAACTTGCTACACAAGCACATGACATAGAGTTGAGCATCGCAAGTCATGAAAAGGCATCTCATTTTGCTGATATGACATAGTAAGAGAATAAGTTCAAGAAAGGTATGACCTCAAACATCCAGACTAAGGAATTTATGGCGGTGAAAGCTACTTCTGTAAAAGTCACCACCAAGAGTAAACTAAAAGTGGAGGAATCCCCAAGTCAATATCCTAGAGAGGAGAGGCAACGTCCAACCTTGAAGGAATTAGAGGCAGAGGTCTACCCATTTCCAGATTCAGATGTACCTATGATTCTTGAGGAATTGCTGGCTAAGAAGGTTATTGATTGTCCTGATTCAAAGAGGCCTGAGAGATCAACAAGGTTGGTGATCCTAGATATTGCAAGTTTCATCGCGTCCTTGGCCACCCGACAAGTAAATGCTTTATCTTGAAAGAGAAGATCATGATGCTGGTAAGTGAAGGAAAAATCACCATTGACCTAGATGAAACAGCGGAGGCAAATCATTCTGGTGTAGCACCAAAAGTGCTCAAGGTCATCATCTATGCCAAACACCACCTTCTTGCGATTTAGAAGTTTAGTGCCTATTGAAGTTGATTTTCCAAGGAAAACTCTTGAGGGTCCACTATAGATAGACAACCACAAAGAAAATGAATCTGATGGTTAGAATTTTGTTACTTATAAGAAGCGGAGACATCAAGTAGTCCATAGGATACGACTTTCTAAGACAAGAGCAACAAAGAGTGACGTGAATCAACTATAACCATCAAAAAGTGTCAAGCCTTGTACTATCCGAAAGTCAATGGTTGTTCATCGCAGAAGGTCCAAAAGCCCATTACGTTTGATGAATTCTTTCCTGAAAAATTCTCTTGCAGTAGTCAAATTGGTGCAACACATGTTGTTTCCAGCACAAACGAAACAAACAAAAGCAAAGGAAAGTATACTGCAGCAATAACACAAGAACATCGAGCTAATATCAAAGTTGCCCCATGTTGTGCTACAATTGCCTTCACAGATGACGACTTGTTGTTAGGGTCTAAGCTACATAATAAACCCTTGTTTGTTGTAGGATCAATTCGAGAACAATATCTCAATCGCATTCTAATCGATAGAGGTTCAATAGTGAATATTATGCCAAAAAGTTGTCTTGAAAAAACTTGGGATCTCTGTTGATAAATTGTCCAAAAGCAATCTGATGATCCAAGGGTTCAATCAAGGAGGACAAAAATCCACAGGGAAAATTTGTGTAGAATTATCCATTGGCGACGTGAAATCAAACACTTTTATTAATGTCATAGACGCCAAAACATCATACACCTTGTTTCTCGGGCGTCCTTGGATTCATGAAAATGGAGTGGTGTTATCGACTTTGCATCAGTGCATGAAGTATATGAAAGATGGTGAAGTTGTCAAAATAGATGCAGAAATCAATCCTTTCACTGAGACAGAGTCATATTTTGTAAATGCAAAATTCTATTTAAATTCTGGAAAAGCAAATATGGAGAAACATTAGAAGCAGACCCAATTGATCTCGAAGATAGTAAAGTTCAATGGGCCTCTATCAAGATGTCCAATAAGAGAATGGAAGAGGTTTCCATTAAGCTTTCATCACTTAAAGGATACTTGCAGACTAATATGGATGACGAGCAACCAATTTTTCACTATATTCCATGTGAACATCGAAAAAAGGGGCAATCACTGCTAGAGGAATGTACTCAATAAATCCATCAACCGAGGAAGGAACTTAGTCACATAATGTTCCAAGATTTAAAGGAGAAAATAATTGTCCAAGTTGCACAAGTCTTGTGTATCACTTTGGATCCCTCCAAAGGCAATATCCAAGTTGATAGGATAAAATGGAACTTTGATCAAAAGGTCTTCACATTGTTTGAAAAATAAGGCTATGATTTCTTAAATCCGGCGATGTTAGGAGAACTTAGGGATGAAGTCACCATTGAAAATGTACACGGGCTTACAAAGTCTCAAATGCAGTTGATAAAGCAAGGATATCATGTCGCCACTCCTGAGTTTGGGTTAGGATTCGGCTTGCCAGAGCCTCTTTGAATTTCTTCTAAGAAGGGGAAAGAAGTAAATTCATCCCACTACACCTCTACAGAAAAGACGAAGGAAGCTAAGGAGGGTAAAACACCACGACAGACTTCGGGGTTTGAACGCATTGGAAGACTGACTCCTCGTGTCTCTGCATTTGAAAGATTGGGCTTCAAGGATGAAACAAGATCCTCTAAACAAGTGAATGAATATTCCACCACCTCACATACTTTTGTATTTCATCGCTGGGGAACCAAAAGAAAATCATTATCCAAAAGGAGGTTGCTAGAGCATGAAAATCAAGATTCTTGTGATGTAATTGATGACAAGGAGATTAACAATGTTTTCCTATCACGTATGTAGAGAAAGGTTGTATTGTCAATCACCACTGATGGTTCTTTGAAGGTGAAAAGAAGCACAATTGTTGTCACCAACCAATTTCATAAGGAAACCAAGAAGGAGGAAGAAAATCCATCATAGTAGTCTTCGTGGGAAGTGAGGTGGAATATTAAAACATGACACAATCATCCTATCACGTAATAGTGGAAGAAGGTCCAGACGTTGACAATACAAATGATGATGTCTAAGAGGCTCCCTCTAAACTGAAGGATGGCGTACAATCCACCGTAGAAGACCTCAAGGAACTAAATCTAGACACTTTGAATATCCACATCCAATCTTCATTAGTACACTTCTTACATTAGAAGAAGAAAAACAATTCTTCCCATGAAGGTTGGCTACGCTCCTTAAGGGATGAGCATAAACTGCATATTACTCCTGGCCCGCAAGAGTATGAACTGTGTATGGCCCAAAAAAAAACTCATCATCTTGAATTACGATATGACTCGATCCTCTTCACCGAGATACATAGGAGCTTGGAGTAATCACTCTAAGTTCAATCAAATAAGTAAAAAAAAGGCTTTGTGGCCTTTTGTAATCATCACACTATCTCTTTAAAAATGATATAGCTAGCACATGATTTCAAACGCGACGCAAATGAGAAAAGGAGAAGATTCTTGAAGCCCTATCTGCAACAAAAGAATAAGCTCGTAAATAAAAACTCCTACGTTGAGTGATTGATCTTCAACTATGATATTTCAAAGTTCCATATCGAACATGCGAGATTTGGAAGTCAACTTTGGGTATTAATCTAATTAATTCAAAAGGAATTTTGATTTGAATTTTTGATATGCGGCAGGCTGATGAATTCATTGGCATTGAATGAAGCGATTTGCGATTCTACTTATGTTTTTTGCTTATGGTGGAGATAATTTTGTGTAATTAACTGATACTTCAGTAAGATACTCAAAATTAGGGGCATATTTACCTACAACATCAAATTGGAATACCCTTCGGATAAAAGCTCTATGTTGAAATGGTATAGCCGCAAAAATCATAATCTGAACACTCAAAGTTCAAGAGACAGTCCTTTGTTGATGTCAAGAGCATAAAAAGTTAATGAAATGGCATTCTGAGCTTATAATCAACTTGAAAAAAATAATAGACTCCTACGCCGCGTTATTGATTTTCTCCCAAAGTTGCTCAACGCTGAAGAGTTTAGCGAAGCAAAATTTGAGCTGACTTTGAAAAGATATCTAAGCTAATATGGAAATATTTTTGTTGTGATTTTTATATGTTTTGTATGCCTATGACTTATGCTTCCAACGGAATGAGAATCACATCATTTCGAGGCTCCTACGCCGAGTTATTGGTTTTCTCCCGAAGATGCGCAAAGCTGAAGATTCAAGCACGCAAATTTTGAGCCAACCGTGAACACAAATTTGTAGTAATCCATAAATCCCATGGATTTGATTTGATACAGATTGAAGCTATCATATATTTCCAAAAAAACAGAAGCTCAGTATTTCCATGCTCCTACTCCACGTAATGAATTCGCTTCTACATGTGTCCAAAGCTGAAGATTCAAGCACGTAGATTTTGAGTCAACTTCAAACTCGAATCTGTACTAAACCATAAATCCCATGGATGTTATTTTTGTAAAAATTGAAGATCTCTAAGTTATCTTTCCAAAACAAGAAAAATTTCATTAATCCGATACTCCTACTCCACGTTATGAATTTTCTTCCACATGCGCAAAGCTGAAGAAAGTTAAAGCTTCAAGCACACAAATTTTGAGCCAAATGCGAACTCAAATCTGTACTAAACCATAAATTCCATGGATGTTATTTTTATACAGATTGAAGATCTATAAGTTATCTTTCCAACAAAAAAGAAGATCATTATTCCGATGCTCCTACTTCATGCTATGAATTTTCTTCCACATGTGCGCAAAACTGAAAAATTAACGTTTTGTTGCAATCTTCATATAAATGCTAGTTTATGGAGTCCTTTTCTTTAATAAAGAAAGGGAGCTCGTGGAAAGAAGTAATCAATATTCGAAACTCAAAAGGAGAAAATTCTTACTGAAATATAAGTCACCTATTTTATTGCTTAAAAAAAGACCACTACACCCTAATGAGTGAATCAGAAAATTCTAAGCAAATAAAAGAAATCTAACTACGGAAAAAGTTTGAAGCTTATGATTTCTTGGGGACGTTTCTTGATCGCCTCTTTTAGCTTGATAATCTCTCAACTTCATTGTTAGACATCACATTATTTACCTCAATTGTGTAATCTCTCTCTCCATAATGGTGACATTCTCTTCACTTTTGGACAACTTCTCTTAATATAGGTTAATAAGCATGGTGACCTTTTTTTTCTTGGAAGTCAAGACTTTTAAGTCTTTCTCCACATCTGCTAGAGTTGCTTGAAGTTTCTCCATGGATCCATCCAACTTTTCATGTGCCAGCTTTACACCATGAGACAGCGTTGCACATCAGAGGGGGCTTTTTCATGTGATTCTTTAGTCATCTTTGATGATCTTAAAGTATCATACTCTGCGTATGACTTGAAGAAATTTTCTACACGATCCTTCAAAGAAGAGGCACCAAGGATGGTTCGTCATTAAAGGTGAAACTACAAAAGAAGAGGCACCAAGTGTGGTTCGTCATCAAAGTTGAAACTATAAAAGAAGAGATGTCAAGTGTTGTTCATCATCGAAGTCGCAATTGCAAAAAAAAAATTAAGAAAGATATTTCATGTGTGGTTCTTCATCAAAGGCACAACTCTAAAAGAAGATGAGCCACGGAGCAATTGTAGAAGAAGATGTACTAAGTGTGGTTCATTGCTAAAGTCACAATTGCAAAAGAAAAAGCATCAAATGTGGTTCTTAATCAAAGCTGAAACTACGAAAGAAGAGATATCAGGTGTGGTTCGTCGTCAAAGCCGCAATTGCAAAAAAAAAGGATGTTTCATGTTTGGTTCGTCATGAAAGTCACAACTCTAAAAGAAGATGAGCCACATATGATTCATCATCAAAGCCGCATTTGTAGAAGAAGATGCACGAAAAGTGGTTTGTCGCTAAAGTCACAATTGTAAAAAAAGAGGCGCAAAGTGTGGTTCGTCATCAAAGTTAAAATTACAAATGAAGATGCATAAAGTGGTTCCTCATCAATTATGGATTACCCCTCATTTTTTATCCATCATAAATCTTATAAAAAAATGATATGTCTCATGGTTCCAATTGCACAAAACATCAAATCGGCATGCTGAGAATTGTGACATATGCTCTAGTGTATCTCACAGTGCCAATTGCACGAAGCTTCAAATAGGCATGGTGAAAATTATGGCATATTCTCTCACGCTCGTTATAATGAAAGATATGTCTCACGGTGACAATTGCAAGAAGCTTCAAATCAGCATGATGATAAAAAAGAATCTCAATCAATAAGGAAATTAGTATGCGGCTCTTCGCTAAAGATGCAGAGAAGCCAATGTTGGGATGTATACTATTAACCATATTTTAAGAAATAATATTTATTAGAGAGTAAATATTTGCTCAATTTTAATAGATCATATATTCGTTTATGGTGTATATTTACTTATATAGTAGATGATTTGGTGTGTAGAGTTTTAGTTTGTATACAGAGGATTAAATCATCGGTTCTTATAAGTATAAAGTTTTTTGTTCATAATCTAGGATTAAAACTGGACATGTCATCCGGTACGATTGTAGCACAAGATTATGTGTAATTTGTCCTGATTATGGGAATGATATAGTTCCAACTTCTTGTGCTAGTACATTTTGTATGTATTGAACGGGACCGAGTAGAGATAGTTGTTTTAGACTAACAGACAAAAATATATTCTCTAAACTATTAAATGTACTTATATTCTTAATCCTCATATAACTATTATGATCTATATATATTAATAATCGTTTTGATTTATTAAAAGGTGAGAATCTTAGATAGGTCAATATGCCTGGTAAGTTGGATGATAACAATATATATTGGTGAAATAATAAGTTAGTTGATGGAATCCATGTCTCGTGATAAAGATTGATTGATACGCCTTTTTGAGAAAATTATAAGTTTTCATCGTGTCAAATCTTGTAAGTAGATTTATGAACCCGACACATGAAATAAGTTAAGTAGTTCTCTAAAGGAAATTTAATCATTAAGTTAAATTCTTCAGTAATTTAATTTATTGATTAGTATCTGAAATCTTAACATGGTGAATTACATAAGTGTTTAATGGGGAATTACGAAATAGAGGAGTGCAATAACGAATTTCTAGTGGAATGATTTATAATTTATTATGGTAAGAATAATTCAAATTAATTATTTGAAATTATTTCCATAAATAGGAAGCCTCGATAATTAATTATATGGTCCCTATAGTGTCCATATTTAACAAGAACTCAGAATCATATTTCTATGCAAAAAGAAAGAATAATATGAGTTTTTCTAGTCTTCTAGAAAAACTAGGTTTTCTAGTCCTTTTTTTATTAGGAAGAAATATCTATGTATAGGGATTCTCCTAACTTAGAAAGAAGAAGAATTAATTTTCTATTCGATACTTGCCCACCCAAGTATGTGACCTGGGATCACTGTAGAAGATCATAGCTATCTTGTAGATTCACTTGAAGGTCTGTCTATCTTGGGGATTTGCTTCAAAGTATTCGCTTTCGTTTCAAGAGGTAATTCTTCAATTAAATTTAAGGATGTTTATGTGTTTTAGCATAAACGGTATAGGTTATCTATTATTCATGTAAGTAGTAAAGATACTAATATATTTCTGGTGTGCATATAGTTCTCCAACAATTGGCATCAAGAGTCATGCTTGCATCTAAATAGATAGTGCTATTAAAGAATTAACTTCATACCTTGCTTGATGTGAATTTTTTATGGACATAGAAGTTGCAAGATGGGTTAATACCCATTGTATTGCAATGTGACATAAAAGAAAATCTCACAAACCTTCAATGTTTGTTGTTACTAGTTCGACTACGGAGCACGTCATCGATAAATGAATTCAATCTCATTGTTTGGGATAAGCTGAATCCATTCGGTGACAGCATGTTGGATTATTACATGAATGGAATTTACCTATTATTGTGATTGAAAATATGTGTTGTTGTAATTTAACAACGAAAAAAATCAAACAAAAAAAAAGATTAAGGTTTACTAGGTTAGCGGCGGCGGTAGATGTCATCTTTAATAAATTAAATATTGACTTCTTCTTTGGTTAATTACTTGATCAAGTTCAAAGGGTGGTATACTTTTTTATTATTAAATTCTCATGTGGACGGTTGCAATTTAATTAATTGATATTTTTTAAATTTTTATATTTGTTGCACCTCAACGTGACTATATTATGAAAGTCAAGTGAGTTTTTTTAACATATGGTCAATTATTAGTGGTACTAATCTTGTGGTGCAGAAACATTGATAAATTATTGAAATTAATATCAAAAGGTGTTGTTGTGTTCATGGATAAACATGAAGCAGTACAACATTTTTTTTTTGCTAGAATCATAAATTAATTTTAGCATTATTTTTCTCTTTGTTGACTAATTACATGAGGTTAACATTATTAGAATTTTGTCCATGTAATTAAGAATTTATGATTGATAAATAGCTACCTTCAAGATGAAGTATTTATTCGGAATCAAGAAAAAATTCTTAAAACTTTATATATGTGAAATTATATTAGTTTATGAATTGTGAATTTAACAAATGGATTTATGAAAGTAATCTATTTGTTTGAGTCATTAGAATATTTCAACGTATGGTGTATAAATTGTTCTAAGTGAATATTAGTCGTAAATATTTATTTACTTGAATGGAGATTTACCTTAAGATGTTAGTAATGCCTAATTAATTCAAGAGAAGAGATATGAAAGATTTTCACAAGTCTTAAAGAGAGAAATATAATATCTTGAATTCTCGATTGTATTAATTAAGAGAACTATTTGTTGTAAGGAGGTTAGTTGGTATCTTCGCAAAAAGACAGGACACGACGTATACCTTGTGCTCATGAGTTAATTATTAAAAGAGAACAAAATGTTTGAATCATGTTATTTTAGTCATTAACTATGCCTAAAACGATTGTTTTTTTCAAATTTGGTCATAGTTTAGGTAGTCATGAATTTTATTGTAACGATCCAAAAAAAAAGAAATTAATAAATCGAATAAATAGGTACTGATGAAATTTTAAGGGCATAATAGTCCTTTCGCGTATTAATTAAAATAAATCAGATTTGTATTAATTTAATTTAAATTCTATGTGACTAAGTCTTGAATTTAATCTCCTAATCCTAATAGCTCTCTCTCTCTCACGCTTCTTAACCCTCTCTCTCACGTTCTCCATCTCTCTCATGTTATTCTGCCAAGCACAACAAAAAAACCAGAGAATACATCAAGAGTTCTTCACACTTGAAGAACTCACATGAAATATTAAGAAAAACAAAGCAACCAAAAACATTAAGGCAAAGAGAAGTTGTTCGTTGAGTGGTGTGGATGTTGAGGTAACTTGGACTGATTTTTGGAGAGAGTTTTGGGCAGCAATTTCTTTGTTTGAACATCAATAAAGGTATGGGTTTCTTCTCTCTTGGCTCCTTTCCCAAGAGGCCCTTTACGATTCAAACTATTCACCTCGAAACTAAGGTTGTTCCCCGTTGCATGTCCCTGTCACTAGCTCCCTATGATCTTAGGTTGGGTATTCTTGTTGGTAGAATTTATGGATACTTGCTTGTGGTGATGATCTCGTTTCGAGTATGTATCCATGACTGTGTGTTTATATTTTGTGCCTTTTGGGAATATGAATGTAAATATGTATGTATTTGAGCAAGATTGTGATCATGACTTTGAGTTTCTCTTTAGCATGTTAATAGTACAGAGATTATTCGTGTTTTATGTGCAATTAGAGGCTCTTAAAAATCATGATATTCACATGGTTGAAATGCTAAAAATTACAGTTAAACAAATGACCAAATCATACCTTTAACTTGTCTAATGAATCCTAATGAACGACTAAAGAGGTGCTCAAATATCCCGTAAAATGCTACATAAAAATGTGTAACAAAGTTCCAGAATCTGGAAATTTGCTACAAGTGAATTCTGGAAATTTTGGGTGTCTAAAAATTAAAAGAAAAATAGGTGAGGTTTGCAGGGATCGAACCCAGGACCTCACCAAAGCTTGCTTTAAAAAAAAAAGGGAACGCATTAAGGGGGATTCGAACTGGGGTTGGGGGCCAGCGAAATTAAAAAAAATTGAAAGGAAACGGGGATGGGGGAAATCGAACCCTTGGCCCTGTTACGCAAGAAAATAAAAGAAAATAGGGCTGGGGGCGGGTATTGAACCCACGACCCCCAGTTCGCGAAGAAAAAAAAAGGGATGCGAGGCGTGGGGATCGAACCCACGACCTCAGCGCCGAAGGGGGGGGGGGCAAAATATTAAGGAAATAAAAGTGAGGCTGTGGGGGTTCGAACCCACCACCTCACAGCCTCCTCCTCTTCAGCGAAAATTCAAAGAAAATAAGGGGGGTTGCGGGGGTTCGAACCCACAACCTCCCTATTGTAGCAAATTTAATTCTAAAACTCAAAGGGGTTGTTGGGGCTCGAACCCCCAACCTTTCGGTTAATTAGTAGTAAAATTAAAATAGAAAATTTATGCCTTCATGTAAATATTGAGATTTAATTTAGAATTCTAATTAAAAAATAGAAAATTAATTCTCTCATGTAAATATTGAGATTTAATTTAGAATTCTAATTAAAAATAAAAAATTAATCCTTTCATTTAATTGTTGAGATTTAATTTAGAATTCTAATTAAGATAGAAAATTATTTATTTCATGTAAATGTTGAGATTTAAGTTAGAATTCTAATTAAAATAGAAAATTAATTATTTCATGAAAATGTTGAGATTTAATTTAGAGTTCTAATATTATGAATATTAGAAATAAAATCAATGAAAAAATATAATTGATATCCAAGTGATTCAAGATTTGGGTTCCCGTGCCTAAACCTCCGTATTAATACATAAGTCATGCGTGAGTAAAATATTCAAGAATAATGCCATCTACTTAGATCAAAAATTAAGATCTTGGCATATATACAAGATACATAAGTCTTGTAATGCATAATCTTAGGAAAGTAAGAATCACTTAACAAACTATAAATGAAGCCCCATAGCTTGTATGTATAGACACATAAGTTTAACATACGTTCAAAAATAAGTGAACCTAAGATATACGTGATGAAATGAAGAAATGAACATTCACGTTATAAGAGGTGAGTAACTATGAAAAATAAAGGTGCTAATAATGAAGAATGTGGTGACAATCATGATGTGAGGCTAATGTATATGATGAGAGCAATCTTAAATGGGCCTAAGTAAATGTTACCAATACGTACTCACCAAGAAGGGTGTAAGATAATGAAGAGACCAGTCTCTATGAACACTCTAATGAAAATATTGAGTTTAAAAAACTTAATACTAGTGATGAGATGAGAAATCATCTATTGAGCTATGATGTCCTCATACTAGAAGCCAGCTTCCATGATGTATGAGTTGAATGTAATGGAACTTTATACTGAGCACCGATAGGCTAGCTATGAGCAGTGATGCCTTCTTTCGGGAAGGGAGGAGGTTCACGTAACTCTCATGAGATGAGACTGTCCAGCTTGCCGGGTATGGGTCTCCATACATCTCCTAGTCTTTGAACCTATATTGCCACTATAGGGATCTGGCGAGGTTAAATTCCCATATACGACTAGCATGTTATTGAGTCACTTTGTCCGGTGATTCCATCTCTTTCGGTGTGGGGGAGACACTGGATTTCATAATGCTCACATGATCTATGTCGGTTAAAGTTAAAGTTCCCAATGAATGAATGAGTCCAGCCTCAAATGAATCATATAAAGAAATGAATGATACCAAAGGTGTTAGGATAGGATAATCAAGAGGTGAGCTAGATTCAGGTAATGACATTAGGTTATTCCTGATAATTGCACAGAAAACCCGATGAAAGTCTTAAACTACATCCTAGGTATAGCTGGTGTTCACACTGGCCTATGAATGAACTGAAATGAGGTATGTATGAATGAATGAAGCAGACTCTGTTTGCTAAAGAAGGCTCCCTAGTTGAGGTCCCATATGTTGAGCCCTCATTTTGGAAAGTCTTAAGGTTAAGTC
>NC_028639.1:23288497-23392617 GCF_001406875.1 Solanum pennellii
AAATCATGTTGTTAGGAAAGAGCTATTCTTTCTCATGCATGTCCCTGGTGTGTGCTTGCATATACCCATACTTAGTACAAGTGTGTACTAATTCCATACAAACATCTACTTTTAGGTGCAGGCACAGGTGAACGGTAAAGCTACAGGTTCGTTGTTGCAGCTATCCGGACGTCAGCATTCATCCGGAGTTTGGTAGGTCCTCATGCTTTCGAGGATGCTACTGTTTTACATTCTAGCGTAGTTTTAGAGTTGAGCTAGTGGAGCATGTTCCACTAGCGTTTCTTTCCTGTTTTGGTTCAGACTTTGTATTGGTGCTATTTTGGCCGATATACAACTAATACTTAATGAATTATTTCTTTCAGTTGCTTATCTCTTAAATGTTAGATGGTTGATGATGAACGATTACGAAATATTAAGAATGTTTAGCAAGTATGTTTAAAGAATAAAAAAATTTTCAAATTTTCCGCTAAAATTAACCTATGTAAAGTAAGAATGACGTAAGTAGGCTTGTTGGCGACCTCTGAGAGGTCAACGACGCCGGTCTCGTCTGGGGTCTAGATTCCAGTCGTGACAAAGTTGGTATCAGAGCGCTAGGTTAAATTCCGAGAATAATGAGTTCACATCAACCACATTGAGTAGTTTCTAAGTCATGGTAATGAAGTGCACCACTATCCTAGATTAGAGACTGCATGATGCGTAGGAAAAATTTCCCTTCTCCTGATCTTATCGTGCTTTTCCTAATGTTTGAATTCTTGGTGTTATGAACGTGTCTAACATCAATTTTTGTTGTTTTAAGAGAATGAACACTTGGAGGACTAGGGTCTAAAGACGGGAGGAGCAGCAGCTAGGGGTAATCAGAATCCATCCCAGGCTCCAGCTGAAGGAGTGGCCATGCCGGTTAACCCAGCAGGGTTAACTGATGCGGAGATGAGGGCATCTCTAGCCCAGATGGCACAGGCCATCACGATGCAGGCCCAGGCTATGACTGCCCAAGTCAACCGGCAGGATGTTCAGAGGAAGAACCCACCGGTTCGCAGCATGGCTGACAGACTGCGAGATTTCACGAGAATGAATCCTCCTATATTCACAGGGGATAAGACTTTAGAGGATCCTCAGGAGTTTATAGACGAGGTGCATAAGATCCTGGTGGCCATGGGGCCACTGATATTGAGAAGGCTGAGCTGGCTTCCTACCAGCTCAAGGATGTAGCACAGACTTGGTGCAAGATGTGGCAAGATAGTCGTGTCTTAGGTGTAGTGCCAGTCACATGGGAGCTTTTCAAGACAACATTTTTGGAAAGATTCTTCCCTAGAGAGATGAAGGAGGCCAAGGTTGGGGAGTTCATCAACCTTAAACAAGGATCTATGACGGTCAGGGAGTATTCCCTGAAGTTTGTGAAGCTATCAAGGTATGTTACTTCCCTTGATATTTAATAGCAAGAATGAGGAGAGTACTTAGCTTTGTTGAAATTATCCAGGTATGCTACTTCCCTGGTTTCGAACAGCTGGGATGAGATGAGCAGGTTCCTCACAGGAATCAATGGAGACCTGGAGAAGGAGTGTCGGTCTGCGATGCTCCATAATAATATGGACCTTTCTAGGTTAATGGTGCATGTCCAGCAAGTAGAGGACAGCCGTAAGAGGAGAGGTGTTCGTGATATTAGGAGGCCTAGGCCTCAAGATCAGGCAGGTCCCATTCATGGAGGCCATAGAAACAATTTTGGCGTCCATGAGCAGCCCAAATTCAAGAAGGGGCAACAGAGTTCTGGGAATTCTAACCCTCAAAGAAATACAACACCTAGAGGAGGCAGACCTGAACTCAATAGGGGCAATGAAGGTGAGATGCAGCGTCCAAAGAAGACCTGTGCTAAGTGTGCCCGAGCTCACAGTGGAGAATGCAAACAGGGCACTAATGCCTGCTTCGGTTGTGGTAAGAGTGGACACATGGTCAGAGACTGTCCCCAGAACAAAGGTCAGGCTGGAGGTAATGCTTAGCCTAGGCCTACCCCACAGAGTGCAGCAGCAGTCGAGCCTCCCAAGAGGAACAGATTCTATGCCCTGAAAGGCAGGGAGGAGCAGGAGAAGTCCGCTGATGTGGTCACAGGTATGCTGCAAGTATTCTCAACTTCTGTTTATGCTTTACTTGATCCAGGGTCTACGCTTTCCTTTGTGACTCCTCTGCTTGCCCTTACTTTTGAAATACTACCTGAAGTTCTGCATGTTCCTATAGTGGTTAGTACGCCTTTAGGAGAAAATGTAACAACTGATAGGGTATACAAGAATTGCCCAATAGTTGTAAGTGGCAAGACTATGAGTGCAAACTTGATTGAGTTACCCATGCATGATTTTGATATTATTCTTGGCATGGACTGGCTTCACAGCTATTATGCTTGCTTGGACTGTCGTAGTAGAGTGGTGAGGTTTCGCTTCCCTAATGAAGAAGAGTTAGTCTGGGAGGGGTACAATTCAAATCGTCCTAACCCCTTGATTTCAAATCTTAAGGACAATAAAATGATGGCCAAGGGGTTAATATGTCATCTTGTGAGTGTTAATGATTTAGATCATGACGTTCCTTCCATAGGCTCGGTGCCTGTAGTAAATGAATTCCTAGATGTGTTTCCTGAAGATTTGCCTGGAGTCCCTCCCCTTCGAGAGATTAACTTTGGTATCGACTTAGAACCTGATACTAAACCAATCTCAATTCCTCCTTATAGAATGGCTCCAGCAGAACTCAAAGAGTTGAAGTTGCAGTTAAAAGATCTCATTGATAAGGGTTTCATTCAGCCGAGCATATCCCCTTGGGGCGCTCCAGTGTTGTTTGTAAAGAAGAAAGATGGGACCCTTAGAATGTGTATCGATTATCGGCAGCTCAACAAAGTCACTGTAAAGAATAAGTATCCACTTCCCAGAATTGATGATTTGTTCGATCAGCTCCAAGGGTCTAGTTTCTTCTCTAAGATTGATCTTCGTTCAGGGTATCATCAGCTTAGGGTTAGGGATGGGGATGTCCCAAAAATAGCTTTTCGTACCCGTTATGGTCATTATGAGTTCTTGGTTATGTCATTTGGTCTCACGAATGCACCTGCTGTATTTATGGATCTCATGAACAGAGTCTTCCGTGAATACCTTGACTCTTTCGTCATAGTATTCATTGATGAAATTCTCATATACTCTAAGACCAAAGAAGAGCATGAACAACATTTGAGACTAACCTTGCAGGTACTTAGACAGCATCAGTTGTATGCCAAATTCAACAAGTATAAATTCTGGCTGATATCAGTGACCTTCCTGGGCCATGTTGTGTCCGATCAAGGTGTAGAAGTGGACCCCAGGAAAACTGAAGCTGTTAAGAATTGGCCAAAGCCTCTACTCCCACCAATATCCGTAGCTTTCTGGGATTGGCTGGTTACTACCGCAGATTTGTGGAGGGCTTTTCTTCTATTGCTGCCCCACTTACAGCCTTGACAAAGAAGAAATCCAAGTTTGAATGGACGGAGACTTGTGAGAAGAGTTTCCAGGATCTCAAGGACAGACTCACTTCAGCCCCGGTGCTTACTCTGCCTAAGAGTGGCGAGAATTACATTGTCTATTGTGATGCATCTAGGGTTGGTTTGGGATGTGTTCTTATGCAGGCTGGTAAGGTGATAGACTATGCTTCCAGACAGCTCAAGGTTCATGAAAAGAATTATCCCACTCATGACTTGGAGTTTGCAGCTCTACTGTTTGCATTGAAGCTATGGAGGCATTATCTGTATGTAGTGCATGTGGATGTGTTCACGGATCATAAGAGTCTCCAGTACGTGTTCACACAGAGGGAGTTGAATCTACATCAACGCAGATGGTTGGAGATGTTGAAGGATTATGACATGAATGTGCACTACCATCCAGGTAAGGCTAATGTTGTGGCTGATGCTTTGAGCAGGATGAGCATGGGGAGTACAGCCCACGTTGAGGATGAGAAGAAGGAGCTAGTGAAAGAGGTACACAGGCTGGCTAGACTGGGTGTGCGGTTGGTTGACTCTACTAGTGGAGGTGTTTCAGTTCACCCTAGTCCTGAATCATCCCTGATAGTTGAAGTCAAGAAGGGTCAGCATCTTGATCCTGTGTTGATGGAACTGAAGGACTCAGTGTTGTTAAAAATGAACGAGTCTTTCACTTTGGGAGATGATGGCATACTTAGATACCAGAACCGGTTGTGTGTACCAGATGTAGATGATTTACGGACCAGGATTGTGGCAGAGGCCCATGGTTCCAGATATTCCATACATCCAGGTTCCACCAAAATGTATCATGATCTTAAGCAGATTTATTGGTGGGATGGCATGAAGAAGGATATTGCAGACTATGTGGCTAAATGTCCTAATTGTCAGCAGGTTAAGGCAGAGCATCTTAAGCCTGGTGGTCTTACTCAGATTATTGAGGTTCCGACTTGGAAATGGGACGCCATTAATATGGACTTCGTGGTTGGTCTTCCGAGGACTAGGAGGCAGCATGACTCCATATGGGTTATTGTGGACAGATTGACTAAGTCTGCCAGTTTATCCCCGTGAAGTCTACTTACAGAGCTGAGAATTACGCGAGACTCTACATTGATGAGATTGTGAGATGGCATGAGATTCCTTTGTCTATCATTTTAGATAGAGGAACTCAATTTACTTCACATTTCTGGAGATCTTTCCACAAAAATCTTGGGCACGCAGGTGAAACTTAGCACTGCCTTTCATCCTCAGACAGACGGGCAGGTAGAGCGCACCATTCAGACATTGGAGGACATGTTGAGAGCGTGTGTGATTGACTTTAGAGGTAACTGGGATGAACATCTTCCTTTGATAGAGTTCTCGTATAATAATAGTTATCACTCCAGCATTGGGATGGCAACGTTTGAGGCATTTTATGGTAGGAGGTGTAGATCTCCAGTTTGGTGGTTCGAGGTTGGAGAATCATCCATTTTGGGTCCAGAGATCATTCATGAGGCCTTGGAGAAAGTTAGAGTGATTAGGGACAGGTTGGCTACTGCTTACAGCCGACAGAAATCATATGCAGACAACAAAAAGCGGCCTTTAGAATTTAATGTTGGTGACCAGGTTTACTTGAAGATATCGCCTATGAAAGGGGTGATGAGATTCGGTAGAAAAGGGAAGCTGAGTCCGAGGTATGTGGGGCCATATGAAATCCTACAACGTGTGGGTGAGGTGGCCTATCAGTTAGCATTGCCTGCGGAGCTATCTTCTGTTCATCCAGTCTTTCATGTCTCTATGTTGAAGAAGTGCCTAGGTGATCCCGCATCAATCCTACCTGTTGAAGGTTTGGGGGTTGGTGAGGACTTGTCTTACGAGGAAGTACCTGTTGAGATCTTAGACAGACAGGTCAAGCGGCTGAGGAATAAGGAGATTGCCACAGTGAAGGTATTGTAGAGAAATCATCTTGTTGAGGGTGCTATGTGGGAGGGTGAGGCCGACATGAGATCCCGCTATCCTCATCTTTTCAGCTCTTGAGGTTAGACTTCCTACTCGGAAGGCTATAGTTCCTTATCTCTTTGTATTTTGTTGCTATTGGCTGATTGTGCATAGCGATTAAGTTATGATCTGGATTGGCATTAAGATGTGTAATGTTAGTGTCATTCGGGGACGAATGTTCCTAAGGGGGGATAATGTAACGATCCAAAAAAAAAAGAAAAAAAATCGAATAAATAGGTACTGATGAAATTTTAAGGGCATAATGGTCCTTTCGCGTATTAATTAAAATAAATCAGATTTGTATTAATTTAATTTAAATTCTATTTGACAAATTCTTGAATTTAGTCTCCAAATCCTATTAGCTCTCTCTCTCTCACGCTTCTTAACCCTCTCTCTCACGTTCTCCATCGCTCTCACGTTATTCTGCCAAGCACAACAAAAAAACCAGAGAATACATCAAGAGTTCTTCACACTTGAAGAACTCACATGAAATTTTAATAAAAACAAAGCAACCAAAAATATTAAGGCTAAGAGAAGTTGTTCGTTGAGTGGTGTGGACGTTGAGGTAACTTGGACTGATTTTTGGAGAGAGTTTTGAGCAGCAATTTCTTTGTTTGAACATCAATAAAGGTATGGGTTTCTTCTCTCTTGGCTCCTTTCCCAAGAGGCCCTTTACGATTCAAATTATTCACCTCGAAACTAAGGTTGTTCCCCGTTGCATGTCCCTGTCACTAGCTCCCTATGATCTTAGGTTCAGTATTCTTGTTGGTAGAATTTAGGGATACTTGCTTGTGGTGATGATCTCGTTTCGAGTATGTATCCATGACTATGTGTTTATATTTTGTGCCTTTTGGGAATATGAATGTAAATATGTATGTATTTGAGCAAGATTGTGATCATGACTTTAAGTTTCTCTTTAGCATGTTAATATTATAGAGATTATTCATGTTTTATGTGCAATTAGAGGCTCTTAAAAATCGTGATATTCACATGGTTGAAATGCTAAAAATTCCAATTAAACAAATGACCAAATCATACCTTTAACTTGTCTAATGAATCCTAATGAACGACTAATAAAGAGGTGCTCAAATATCCCGTAAAATGCTACATAAAAATGTGTAACAAAGTTCCAGAATCAGGAAATTTGGTACAGGTGAATTTTGGAAATTTTGGGTGTCTAAAAATTAAAAAATAAATAGGTGAGGTCTGCAGGGATCGAACCCAGGACCTCACCAACGCATGCTTTAAAAAAAAAGGAACGCGTTAAGGGAGATTCGAACTGGGGTTGGGGGCCAGCGAAATTCAAAAAAAATGAAAGGAAATGGGGCTGGGGGGAATCGAACCCTTGGCCCCGTTACGAAAGAAAATAAAAGAAAATGGGGCTGGGGGCGGGGATCGAACCCACGACCCCCCAGTTCGCAAAGAAGAAGAAAAAAGGGATGCGAGGCGTGGGGATCAAACCCACGACCTCAACGCTGAAGGGGGGGGCGAAATATTAAGGAAATAAAAGTGAGGCTGTGGGGGTTCGAACCCACCACCTCACAGCCTCCTCCTCTTCAGCGAAAATTAAAAGAAAATAAGGGGGGTTGCGGGGGTTCGAACCCACAACCTCCGTATTGTAGCAAATTTAATTCTAAAACTCAAAGTGGTTATTGGGGCTCGAACCCCCAACCTTTCGGTTAATTAGTAGTAATACTAAAATAGAAAATTTATCCCTTCATGTAAATATTGAGATTTAATTTAGAATTCTAATTAAAAAATAGAAAATTAATTCTCTCATGTAAATATTGAGATATAATTTAGAATTCTAATTAAAAATAGAAAATTATTCCTTTCATGTAATTGTTGACATTTAATTTAGAATTTTAATTAGAATAGAAAATTAATTATTTCATGTAAATGTTGAGATTTAAGTTAGAATTCTAATTAAAATAGAAAATTAATTATTTCATGAAATTGTTGACATTTAATTTAGAGATCTAATGTTATGAATATTAGAAATAAATTAATGAAAAAATATAAATGATATCCAAGTGATTCAAGATTTGTGTTCCCGTGCCCAAACCTCCGTATTAATACATAAGTCATACGTGAGTAAAATATTCAAGAATAATGCCATCTACTTAGATCAAAAATCAAGATCTTGGCATATACACAAGATACACAAGTCTTGTAATGCATAATCTTAGGAAAGTAAGAATCACTTAACGAACTATAAATGAAGCCCCATGGCTTGTATGTATAGACACATAAGTTTAACATACATTCAAAAATAAGTGAACCTAAGATATACGTGATGAAATAAAGAAATGAACATTCACGTAATAAGAGGTGAGTAACTATGAAAAATAAAGGTGCTAATAATGAAGAATGTGGTGACAATCATGATGTGAGGCTAATGTATATGATGAGAGCAATCTCAAATGGGCCTAAGTAAATGTTACCAATACGTACTCACCAAGGAGGGTGTAAGATAATGAAGAGACCAGTCTCTATGAACACTCCAATGAAAATATTGAGTTTAAAACACTTAATACTAATGATGAGATGAGAAATCATCTATTGAGCTATGATGTCCTCATACTAGAAGCCAGCTTCCATGATGTATGAGTTGAATGTAATGGAAATTTATACTGAGCACCGATAGTCTAGCTATGAGCGGTGATGCCTTCTTTCGGGAAGGGCGGAGGTTCACGTAACTCTCATGAGATGAGACTGTTTGGCTTGCCGGGTATGGGTCTCCATACATCTCCTAGTCTTTGAACCTATATTGCGACTATAGGGATCTGGCGGGGTTAAATTCCCATATACGCTAGCATGTTATTGAGTCACTTTGGCCGGTGATTCCACCTCTTTTCGGTGTGGGGGAGACAGTGGATTTCATGATGCTCACATGATCTATGTCGCTTAAAGATAAAGTTCCCAATGAATGAATGAGGACAGCCTCAAATGAATCATATAAAGAAATGAATGATACCAAAGGTGTTATGATAGGATAATCAAGAGGTGATCTAGATTTAGGTAATGACATTAGGTTATTCCTGATCATTGCACAGCAAACCCGACGAAAGTCTTAAACTACATCCTAGGTATAGCTGGTGTTCACACTGGCCTATGAATGAACTAAAATGAGGTACGTATGAATGAATGAAGCAAACTCTGTGTTTGCTAAAGAAGGCTCCCTAGTGGAGGTCCCATATGTTGAGCCCTCATTTTGGAAAGTCTTAAGGTTAAGTCCATGATAACAAGGTCTCATGGCATATGAATGAATAATATGAAAGAAGCTATGTGTCATATGTTATGTGCTATATGCAGATGTTATGTGTTGTGTGCAATTTGATAATTATAATGATGCATGTCACTCTCATGGCATAACTTTCCCAATCTCAATTTGGCAAGTCCACTGACTTGACTTCCAAAAATCATGTTGTTAGGAAAGAGCTATTCTTTCTCATGCATGTCCCTGGTGTGTGCTTGCATATACCCATAATTAGTACAAGTGTATACTAATTCCATATAAACATCTACTTTTAGGTGCAGGCACAGGTGGACGGTAGAGCTACAGGTTCGTTGTTGCAGCTATGTGGACGTCAGCATTCATCCGGAGTTTGGTAGGTCCTCATGCTTTCAAGGATGCTACTGTTTTACATTCTAGCGTAGTTTTAGAGTGAGCTAGTGGAGCATGTTCCACTAGCGTTTATTTCCTGTTTTGGTTCAGACTTTGTATTGGTGCTATTTTGGCCGATATACAATTAATACTTAATGAATCAGTTGCTTATCTCTTAAATGTTAGATGGTTGATGATGAACGATTACGAAATATTAAGAATGTTTAGCAAGTATGTTTAAAGAATTAAAAAAAATTCAAATTTTCCGCTAAAATTAACCTATGTAAAGTAAGAATGACGTAAGAAGGCTTGTTGGCGAGCTCTGAGAGGTCAACGACGCCGGTCTCGTCTGGGGTCTAAATTCCACTCGTGACATTTATGATCTTTGATTGAGTTGAAATTTGATGGTTCCAATGAAAATCATTTCGATGGTTTAGATGGTTTGTCAGATTAAAATTTGATTTGAATATGACAAAGTCATTCTTTATGTCAATTATGTTAATGTTAAATTTCGAACATGATTGCACATGGTTATTTGACATGAATTGATATGTGATAAGAATGTAGGTCATATTGTTTTAATTACTAAAGATGTTTAAATCACTTGAATTTGAATTTGGTCATAGATTTGGAAATAAATAATTTTATAGATTCCAATTGACCTAAAATTTGGTAAGTTCATTGATAACGACCTAGTAAAAAGTACTCATTACTATGTGGTTATATTTTTTGATTTTAAAGTTCTTTGGAATTAAAATGTGATTTAGTATGGTGACATCCTTTATATTGATTTTTATGTTACATGTGGTACATGATTACATGTAATGAGTTAACATACATTGATATATGATAAGGATGTAGATCTATTCATTTTTCCTCAAATCGTTTGAATCTGAATTTGATCATAGCTTTGGAGATAAATATTAATTTTGAACTCTCATTGATCTGAAATTCGGTAGGTTCATCGATAATGATCAAATTTAAAATACTTATTGTTATGTACTGAGATCGTTCAGATGATGTTTTTAGATCATTTTTGTATCTTGAAAAATTAATCTTACCAAAAAATTACTCGACTATGATATAGTGGTGATAGAGTTTGTTCTCTATGATTTTGATGACTAAATTTTAGTGAAGTATTAAGTTCATAGTTGGCATAGACCTTCCTCCATAACAGATGAAATTAATACAAATCATTAAAGTTTATCTCTAGTTTTGATTATCTGTATTGACTCTACTAAACTAAGTAATATTTGACTGGATCAATGGATCTAGGGATAATGATATTCACTTTGCTTAAACTAAAATATACTCTCCATCTGAATTGGCTTTTGTTCCAAATTTGTTGAAGTGAATTTCTGACACCATATATGTTTGTTGCATGAGTTGCCATTTTTTCATCAAAATTTATTGTTCAAGATGCATTGATATCTATAAGGCGTGTTTGAATTTTAATATTCACCGTATACATAAACGTGCTTTCTTTTGGAATTTTTAAAATTTCGTTCTTTATTCTTGATTCGTGTATCTATTTCACAAAATGATGATATATGATAAGAATTACTGAGCAGGAAAATCTTAAATTCTATTATGGCCAAACAATGTTTTCAACCAAATTGATCATAGTTTCAGAATTCGAAAAAGAAAAACTCTGATTGATCTGAAATTTTTGTAGATTCATAAGAACGACCTAGTAAGAAATTATTTTTTTGGATCGTTATATGAGTTTTTGGTCATGTTTGATTAAATAGTAGTGAAGTATTAGTTTTATGTGTTGGCTTAGACTTTCTTCCCCATCAGATTAAATTGATACAAGTCACTGTGTATTTTATCGTCTAGTTTTGATAATCTATATTAACACTCCTAAACTGAGTAATATAGGATCAGATCAATATAACTAGAGGATTTTCGCTTGACTTAAACTAACATTAGTCTCCATCTGAGTTAGGTATGTATAAGTTTATGGAGTGAATAATCGATCATTGTACATGTGTATGGCATGAGTAGTTCTCCAATACCATCGATTGACTATTCGAGATGGATGGATATATATGTATAAATAATCCCTGAATTTCGTTATTCAGATTATTCGAAATATTATGATCTATTTGATGTATTATGTCTCATATTCTCAATAGACTTTACGCACCCACTTAGTACTACTTAAGCTTTTCTTTTGATAGGGATAAAATATTAATTTAAAGAATGCATTGTACATATACCTTGTGTTAGAAGGAATTATTTTCAGTTTCTAACTAGATAAGAGATGAATATTTAATATATTTGTTTGTAACTTTCCTATCATTGAGTTTGATGAATATTTCATTTATAGTGGTATGTAGATGCAGAATTTTTTTATTAATAATATCTCACATAAATTGAATTATATTAATCTATCTCATAATAGAAAGTATCTTTTAAATTGAACGAAACTTATTGTACACTAACATCTAAGTTATTTATTTTGAATAGAACTTTGAGGTTGGTTAATGGATGGGCAGAACGGTTACTACCAACATGTGAGTTCTGTTTAGAAGGAAAAATAGCTAAGAGACTTTTCCTCTTAAAAAGGAAAAGTTGATAGTGATAAGTTAGAATTATTCTATCGTGATTTGTGAGGTAAATGAACATTCGGGCAAGAGGTGACTTTGAGTTTTCTAAGATTTTCACAAACGGTTATTCATGATATAAATATATTTTATTTTTTGATGTTTTGGTAGTCTGAATATCTTGATAAACTTGTCAAGATATTTTAATCTAATATATCATCCTGAAAAAAATATATATAGAATCACCGCAATCTGATTGTAGTAACATAAACCTCTTTGCAGAGCTCATGAGTCACTTATCTTATAGAATAATTACATTTCAATTGTCTACACTAGACGCTCTATAATAGATTGATGCAGAAGAGAAAAGAAATAGACTCTGATGAAGATGATAAGATTAATTACTGACTTATTATTAGTTATTTTGTTTCTTTCGAGATAGATTCTAATAACTACATATCACATTCTTAATCAATTTCTTTCAGATCAGTACCTTGGACAACTATAGAACTAGTTGGATGACGTAAGTCTAATCTGTGACATGTTCAGATATAGGATTGTCCAGCACATATGCTGAGTGGGAGAATAAGAAAATTGAAATTAAGAACAGAATGTGTGTGTTAATTGGTTATCCTAAAGACTGAAAGAGGGTTTATTATAGTGTCCTAAAGAAAATAAGGCAATTGTTAACACAATTGTCTGATTTTTGAAAATAATCATTTAGTAAACCATGTTCCTAGAAGTAAACTAGTTTTACAAAAATTGAACAAACAAATAACAAATAAGTCAATTATAAATTCAGAAGCTCAAGAACATTTAATGGGTATGTCAGAATTGATGTTCCATTAAATTTAAGTAGTGTGAGAAACGTTACTAGACATAGGAAAACTACTATCTCAAGTAGTGGGAGTGATGTTGAGCATATTAAAAGAACATTTCATGAAAAGTTGTTAATATTTCAAGAACATGGAAGTGTGATTATAATAGTAGTACTTAGTCGTAGTGGGAGAATCATAACAAAGATTGATTTCTTTTGTATGTTTGAGAGAACTTTTATTATAGAGCTCCTGAAAAGAAGTACACTCTTGGAGGGTTTGATGATAAGGTCTCTCAATATCTAGTACAAAATTGATTTGTTACGACGAAGCACTACTAGACAAAATTGCATGAGAAAATAGCTTGGTAAATTTTCTTTCCATAAGAAATAAAAGAATGCCTGTGAAAGTTGTAAATGCATAGTTAAGAGTCTAAGTGGGAGATTGTTAGGGTATATACTATTAATCATGTGTTTAGACATAGTATTCTAACAATTTTCAAGATTAAATATCTAAGTGGGAGATTGTTACGTATATGCTATTAACCGTGCATTTAGATATAATGCATTATAACAATTGTGATGGGTGGAAGTCTAAGTGGGAGATTGTTGAGATGTATACTATTAATCATATGTTAAGAAATAATATTTATTAGAGAACAAATATTTGCTCAATTTTAATAGATTATATATTCATTTATGGTGTCTATTTACTTGTAGTAGATGATTTGGTATGTAGAGTTTTAGCTTATACATAGAGGATTAAATCATTGATTCTTATAAGTACAAAGTTTTTTGTTCACAATCTAGGATGAAAATTAGACATGTCATCGGGTACGATTGTAACACAAGATTATATGTAATTTGTCATGATTACGGGAACGGTATAATTTCAACTCCTTGTGCTATTATATTTTGGTGTATTGAACGGTACTGAGTAAAGATGGTTGTTTTAGATTAACTGACCAAAACATATTCTCTAAACTACTAAATGTACTTATATTCTTGATCCTGATATAACTATTATGATCTATATATATTAGTTATCGTTTTGATTTATTAAAAGGTGAGATTCTGAGATGGGTCAATATACCTGATAAGTTGGATGATAACAATATATATTGGTGAAATAATAAGTTAGTTGATGGAATCCATGTCTCGTTATAGAGATTGATTGATATGCCTTTTTGAGAAACTTATAAGTTTTCATCGTGTCAAATTTTGCAAGTAGATTATGAATCCGACACATGAAATAAGTTAAGTAGTGTTGTAAAAGAAATTAATCATTAAGTTAAATTCGTCAGTTTTTTAATTTATTGATTAGTATTTGAAATCTTGACATGCTGAATTACATAAGTGTTTAATGGGGAATTATGAAATAGAGGAGTGCAATCACGAATTTCTAATGGAATGATTTGTAATTTATTATGGTAAGAATAATTCAAATTAATTATTTGGAATATTTCCATAATAGGAAGCCTCGGTAATTAATTATCTGGTCCCTATAGTGTCCATATTTAACTAGAACTCAGAATCCTATTTCTATGCAAAAAGGAAGAATAATATGGATTTTTCTAGTCTTCTAGAAAAACTAGGTTTTCTAGTCCTTTTTCAATTAGGAAGAAATATCTATATATATGGATTCTCAAAACCTAGAAAGAAGAAGAATTAATTTTTTATTCGATACTTGCCCACCCAAGTATTGAGAAAGTTCGGATGTGACTTGGGATCACTGTTGAAGACCATAACTATCTTGTAAATTCACTTGAAGGTCTGTCTATCCTGGGGATTCGCTTGAAAGTATTCACTCACTCTTCAAGAGGTAATTCTTGAATTAAATTTGATGATGTTTATGTGTTCTAGCATAAACGATATTGGTTATCTATTATTCATGTAAGCAGTAAAGATCCTCATATGCTTACGATGTTCATATAGTTCTCCAACAGTCAACTCACGATGACTTAAGAGTCTATTTTCTACATAATCAAGTCGCTCTCCATTCGAGCTCTCTTACGCCAAGATACAAAACGTTTTGGTGAGACTCCACAAATCTGGAAAACAATAACGACAGAATTGAAGATCAACTTCAAAAATTAATTATCGTCAATCCATGAAGAGTATTCCCTTGATTTTTGTATATGTTGTAGACTTTGATATCTAGTTTCTATAAAAACAAGTCACTTGTCATTCGGAATCTCCTACACCAAGATAGAGACGTTTTGGGGGGACTGCATAGAGCTATAAAAAAGAAGAAGAAGATTTCATAGAAAACTTCAAAAATCAATTTCCGCCAATTCAAAAAGGATTCGATTTTGAATTTTGGATATGTCGTAACCCTCTGAGTCTAGTTTTTATAACATCAAAGGGATCATGATTTCACTGTTCCTACAATAAGTTATGAATTTTCTACCGCAGACGTGCTGTGCTGAAAAAAAATGTGACGAAAATTGAGTTATGTATGCCTCAAGTTGACAATCAATCATTGTAAGAGCATGTGTATTTATAGAAATCAAAAGTATATAAATTGTGTTTCTACAAATTATGGGAAATTATAATGATGAAAAATTTATCTCCTAGAAATTATGAAAATTATGATAAGTTTTCATAGGAATAAAATTATGGAAGTTTTCATAAAAAACAAATTATGAAAATTTTCCAAAGAAGTCGAGTTATGGAAATTCCATATAAACTAAATTACAGTAAGTTTTCATAAGAATTAAATTATGGAAATTTTCCGTGAGAATCAAATTATTGAAATTCCATCTAAACCAAATTATGGTAAAGTTTTCTTGAAAACTACATGAAAAAAATATGCCCCAAGGAGAATAGACTCGCGTCATGAAAATTTGAATTCCTTGCGTTCTATTCTAGTGAAAGTCTAAAATTTGCGTCGAAACCACAAGGTCTCTATCACCAAGTCAAACTTCTGGACATTATCCTTACTCATTGAATTGGTGGTCATTTGTAGTTGATAACCCAAGTGAAATTACCACACTATGAAGAAATGTCATGCGATAAGTCTTCAAAAACTTGAAACACTTCAAGTCGAAAATAAGTTTATAAACAACCAAAAGTCAAATGACTACTTCCAAATTAGAGAATATTGTCATGAAGACTCTGGTAAAGGTTGACCTCAACATATCGGCGTTGTCATTTCTCATGAAGACTTCAATTTTTTTCGTCAAAATTCGACAAGCCTACACGCAGAGAAGTCTAAAAAAATGAATATGCATTCTTAAAGACTTTAACATTTGTTATCAAAATTCGGCAAGTCTACACGTTAACAAGTTTTAAAAAAAAGGAAAACACATTCATGACTACTTCAAGTCTTGTCGCCAAACTTCGGCAAGCCTCTACGTCGACAAGCCTCGAAATAAGGGGCATTTGTAAACACATAAATTGTATTGGATCAAATTCATACAAAATTTGAATTAAATTCATGCTTATTTGGGCTGAATTATTAATTTAGGCTTTACAAATAAATAAGTTCATTTTGTTAAATTCAAATCTAAGGTCCATTTCACCTTGAAGCTCAAACCCGATCCACGTGTCACAGTGACTAGGCATCCAAGACCAACAAGGTGACGCCACATGTTCAAATGAGGTGGTAGTCCCAGTCAAATGTACGAACGAATCACAATGCGCCAAGTGTCAAAATGACATCCTTTGGCCAATCACAAGCAACCTTGTCCACTCCCTACAACTATAAATAGGGGATATACATGACATTCAAGGGGGATCCAGAAAACTCTACAACAAGCATTCAACAAATTGGAGAAAGCTACAACATCAACATCAATAACTCTTCGAAGGAGTGATCAATGGAGTTCTTCCCGGAGATCGACTTACAACGATGAAACGCATTCCGACGTCCCGAAGATTGACAACATCTCAAGGAGGTCTACATCATCCAACAATTCGGGAAATACGCTACTGAAGACCCTCGAATCGCGGAGAAACTTAGGAGAGAGAATCAAGAAAACAACGAAATTGTACTCACAATGATTCATTAATAAAAATCACATTTTTCTTTTATTTATTTTGCTTGCAGCCAATTTTCAACGCTTACGAAAATTTGTTGCGAACATGAATCATTATTTATAATGATGAAAGCAGTGGTAAACCTCTACAGGCAGATATAGTACCAAAAATCAATTTAGAACTAGTAGTACGATGACGGTAAAAATTAATCTACTTCACAATTTATCTAGGGTGTAGCGGTGATATACATGATCGAACTACATCTTCTAAAACTATGTAACTCTTTAATTGAGGAATGTAAAATACACATTATATAATCTTTTTAATAATTCATCCAATTAATATTTCTTGAAAATGTTTCTAATTAGAATGTTTGAAATGTGTTTGATGTATTCGTTTTTCTTCATTAAGATCTTTTTGTAACTAAATTTTTTCTATTATGATTTTAACAAAGACAAGACTGCAATTTGCACTTTTAATCACAAAAATTCCACTGAATATTTAAGAAAATGTTGGCCTAAAAGACTTATAAGAAGAGTTCTCAACCCCGCTACTATTGTTTCAACTACCAAATGTCCTTGGACCCTGACTGGCCGTTGACGACGACCAACCGAGACTGGATTTTCCCTTCACAGTCATTCAACCTTCCCCGAACTTCGCCCAGAGATTCTCTTCGCCTTATCCATGAACTAAATCATTTCAGAACCCTATTTCTCAGCCTTCTTCAAACTCTACTCCTGTCGTAGTCCCCCGAACTCTACGACACCGTATTAGTCACCGGCA
Organism: Solanum pennellii; assembly: GCF_001406875.1. NCBI lineage: Eukaryota > Viridiplantae > Streptophyta > Magnoliopsida > Solanales > Solanaceae > Solanum > Solanum pennellii. The sequence continues at coordinate 23,305,687 of NC_028639.1, forward strand.
CCGGATTGTGGAACGGGAGAGTTCTGTTGCTGTTGTTACATATGGCAAGTCAAACGACTTCCCCGTCCATTCAGAAGAAAGTCCAAGCTCGGGGAACAAAACGACATAAGTTTATAAGTAATTTACCAGTTTCTTTCACCGTTTCACTATTAGTCGGCAGGCGGCTTGCATTATTACAATAAGCTTTCTCTCTCTTGCCTAAATTTACAAAATAAAAAATGGTACCTTATGCTGGGGAGTAGGTTCAAATTAGTCTGCTCTTAAGAATTTCGATTCATTAAGGTTAGCAAAAGTGAAAACTTTACTTGAGTCTGGTGCACTTTCTCAAAGTGTAATTTCAAATATTTTCTTGATATCTTTTGTGTCTAATGCAATTTTTGTGCAGATATTTTAGGACTTGATTTGGTTTTCTGGGTGTTTATGATTAAATACTTACTACTGTTTTCATCAAATCTATCAAAGAATAAATTATTATATATTTCATGGAAACTAAATGTATTTTTGTCAAAATAAAGGATAAAAGTTGTTCAATACATTATCTTTTATCAAATTAAAAGATATTGTTCAGTGCATACTTAAGGTGGCTATTTTGGACCTAATCTCAAACATAAGGAACAATTTTTATCATTTTCTCTCTCTCTCTCTCTCTCTCTCTCTCTCTATTTAAAAAAAATTAATAGTTTCATTTTGAGCTACATGTATTGAAAAGAAAATAGCCTAGTGGCCTTTGTTTGGAAACTTGAGCAAAAAAAGCGTAGAAGGGAGGGGGTTGCAGCAAGGAAGAAGACGAAATGGCTGGGCTTGAGTTAAGTAGAGGGTTAGGAAAAATGATGAAGGGGGTGGGGAAGATGACACAAATGGGGAAAAGGTTAGACAGGAAAGAAGTCAAATAGGAGAAGGGTTGGGGTGGCGAAGAAGACAAAGTTTAAGGGGTTTGTAGTTTTTTCAAAACAAAATTGGCGTGAAATGGTTAAAAGGAAAAATTTAAAAATGAAAAAGATCTTGGATATGCGAGTGCCACGCAACCAAAGTGGTGTGTAATAAACATTCTTTGTGAAAGATTTGGTGTGTAACCCCTTGAAGGAGGGTGTAAAGAAGGGATTTAGCTACAAGTTCAAGAGGAAAGCTATGTGTTAAGCCTTCAAAAAGGTTCAGAAGCTTTTTTGTACCTTTTTCCGGTGCTATATTTTAACTGAACCCATTAAAGAACTGAAAAATATATTGATGTTTTGTTGAGAAATTTTTCCGATTTATTTCTATGAAACAAAAGAAAGTTTGTCGAATTCTTTTTCAGTTCTTTGTAAAAACCATTTTTATTTTTGTAAAAACTGAAAAAAAATTCTACATTTTTCTTAATCTGAATCCACCTAAGTTACATGTTGAATCTCTAAATTATGGTTTTGTTATGTTTTGGTTGCAGATACTGGTGATGTGCTTTGCATGTCTTGTACACAAAAACATCTCTTTACAAAATCAAGTTAATGATTTGCAGGTAACTTACAATATCATTTTGCTTATAATTATGTATCCATGTAAGGCGTTAGCAAATTCATATTAAGTTACATTACATTAATTACACGACCACAAAATTGTTACTCCCTCAGTCCCACTTTGTATGACTTACTTCCTTTATAGTCAGTCCCACAAAGAATGACACAATTCTATATTAAGCGTCAATTTAACATTAAAATACTCATTTTACCCTTTATGGAATGATTTGTAGCCACACAAATATCCATCACTTATTTTAAGCTACAAGTTCCAAAACTCTTCCTTTTTCCCTTTTAACTTCGTGCCGAGACAAACTAACTCATATAAACTGAGACGGAGGGAGTATTTCTTAAGGTTAAGCTGCTACAATGATCATATTGGTTCCATCTGTCCTACTTTATACGCCATCTGTTATTATTTCTGTAATATTCCGAAAAATCATATATTAATAAAGAGCCAGTATGCCCTTAGGATAGCCTATTAGGGGTACATAGTCACCCCAATGCCCAATATTGAGAAATATTGGGCATAGTATAGAAAAATTGGCTAAGGGATATTAGCCAATTTTCTATATACGAATAAGAAATATACTTTTTGGGTTCTCATACCCCAATCCAAGATGGTTGTTCAATAAATGTACCTGCAATGAAGACCCTAAACTAAAATGCTTTTTCCTTTAACTAACAAAAAGGTATGAGGCATCCAAGTGTCAAGCCTAGATACCATGTCACATGATCAATTGAAATGATCATGTAGAGTAAGCAGTGCCCAAGGACATAGTGAGGATCCTTGGGACAATAAGTAAACATTCACAAAGGAACCATAAATAATAGTTAGTTAGGAAAGTACAACCAACCCATGTGCAAGCACATGTGCAAGACATGTGAAGAAGCACCAAAAGGAGGGGACCACCCTAACCGAATTTGGTTAGGGTAGTTAAAGGGACAAAAACGTGCATAAGGGAACACGGGCCTAACTTCCTAACCAATTTTAGACTCTAACCTACTGCCCCAAATAGATAACTAACCTAGTACTAACCGAAATGGACCCATTAGTGCACCCGACAATCTAGGACCAAAACCGGGTTGACACTAACCTAGTACTAGTTAAAGAGACAACCTAGTACCTAACCTAGGATGGTCCAAAAGAGTTAGTTAAGATCCTAAAAACTTAGGATACTTTAGTAAGTACCCTAGGATACTTAATTAATTAATTTAGAAGCTTAATTAATTAATTTAAAGGGTGAAAACCGAAATCACAAAGAAGTTTCAAGATTTTGGTTAAAACAAAAAAAAGACAACCTAGTACCTAACCTAGGATGGGTCAAAGGATTAGTTATGGTCCTAACGACTTAAGGGTACTTTAGTAATTAGCTTCGGTCACATAATTAATTAAATTAGCAATTTAATTAATTATATTAAATGATCAAAACGAAATTCTTACACTAACCTAGTACAACTCAAGAAACATCCTAGTACTTAACCTAGGATGGTCCAAAAGGGTTAATTTTGGTTCCAATGACTTAAGGGTACTTTAGTACTTACCCTATGTACCTAAATTAATCAAATTAAGTATTTAATTAATTAATATAAAGTCAATATATTGACCAAAACAATAGTCAACACCAATTTCCAGATTTGACTAAGTGTTATGCTCTCCTATGTTTAATCAACTTAGGAGGGGCTTTTTGGTAATTGGTTAACTAGTTTATTAAATTAACTTATTAAACCTAAGTTTTTTAATTCAATATCAGTTCTTTAACCTAAAAATCACGTTCAATCTCATAGAAAAAAAAAGGGACGCAAAACAGTAAGCAAACGAGGGTAAGAAAAACAGAAAATTCCATTGATTCTCCTAGGCGATTTCAAGGTTTCTCCAAGTTTTCGTTCAAGATGGTCTTCGTAGATTAAGTTCTACTTAAGGTATGGGTTTCTCTCCTGCACTTCTTTATCCAAGAGAACTTTCTTTCGAATGATTCAAAGATCTTGAAAACTAGAGTTGTTTCCCGTCATTCTTGTCGAACTCTTTTCCCTAGTATCCTTGTTACGATTTCAATGTTGAATAGATTAGATATCATGTTGTTGGTATGTGGTGTTGTCTGATATTAATGTGTATGGTTTTTGATGAAATAATGATTGAACGAATCTATTAATTGCACACGTTTGATGCTAAGTGTTATTATCTGAAATAAAAGAATGATACTATGTTAAAGATATGTCCGAAAATGTTATGCATGAAGATGTTATGGTCTATTGTGCATACTTGTTGTTAATATGACGTTATAAAGATGATATATTTATCAAATGCTAATATGATGTTGTCCAAGATGTTTAAAAAAATGTTATGCCTAAAGTTATGTTAAATAAATAAAAGACTGGCTAATGTATAATATATAAAAACTTAAGCATGTTGCACATGAAAATTGGCTTATGCCAACAAATATGGTTATGAAATCTATTCCCAATTGTTTATGCCAATACTAATCGTATGCCAATAAAATGGCTAACAATACATAGTCTAAAAGTGATGTATGGAAATGTCTATAATATTATGTTAAATAATTAAAAGATTGGCTAATGTATAATGTATAAAAACTTAAGCATGTTGCACATGAATATTGGCTTATGCCAACAAATATGGTTATGAAATCTATGTCCAATTGTTTATGCCAATACTAATCGTATGCCAATAAAATGGCTAACAATACATTGTCTAAAATATATGTATGGAAATGGATATAATATTATGGTAAAAAATTAAAAGATTGACTAATGTATAATGTATAAAAACTTAAGCATATTGCACATGAAAATTGGCTTATGCCAACAAATATGGTTATGAAATCTATGCCCAATTGTTTATGCCAATACTAATCGTATGCCAATAAAATGGCTAACAATACATTGTCTAAAAGTTATGTATGGAAATGGCTATAATATTATGTTAAATAATTAAAAGATTGGCTAATGTATAATGTATAAAATTTAAGCATGTTGCACATGAAAATTGGCTTATGCCAACAAATATGATTATGAAATCTATGCCCATTTGTTTATGCCAATACTAATCGTGTGCCAACAAAATGGCTAACAATACATTGTCTAAAAGTGATATATGTAAATGTCTATAATATTATGTTAAATAATTATAAGATTGGCTAATGTTTCATACATATTAAATTTAAATATGAACATACGTAGAATTGGCACATGCCAACAAAAATGGTTATGTAGTTTAATATTCAAAGGTTGAGGCCAATACTAATCATATGTCAATCTTTGTGTAGTTAGAGTATCAAATGATAATATAAGCACTTATAAACTAATTCAATGAACCCATAATCAAGTGCATGTCACTCATTGGGACAACTCCTAACATGCTCTAAAAGAATGACATATGAACACATGAAACTCATTGAATTAAGTGTTCATCGTCCATAAACGGTGATATGAAGCTACTAATCTAAAGTAAGTAAGTAACGTGAGTTATAACATAATTAAAGGGGTCTAGATTAAGTAAGTGAACAGAATGGAGTGTTAAAGGAAGTGAGACAAGTCTTACTTACACCTAAGCTATTATGATAAAAGAATACTCACGAATGAAGGTGTTAGAATGTGTTAGACTAGTTACATTAATACCTAAGGATGATATGTAAGGACAATTCACATTTCATCAATGTAAAGAAAGGATGTTATGTAAGGACAATTCACATTTCATCAATGTAAAGTAAGGATGACAAGTCATCAAAAGAGTAAGTAAATCTCAATCTAGAAGCAAGCCTCCACAATGCTTGAGTCAACACTAGAAGATAAAGAAGAAATGAACATTCATGTAATGAGGTGAGTAATTATGTTAATCTATGATGCTAATGAAAATGATGACAACATGATAAGAGGCTAATGTTAAAGATGAGAGCAATCTCAAATGAGCTAAGTAAACCAAAACGTACTCACCTATGAGAATGTAAAGTTAATGAAGAGACCAGTCTTTACGTACACTCTAATGAAAGTATTGAGACTGCTGTATACTTAATACTAATGATGAGATGAGAAATCATCTATTGAGCTATGATGTCCTCATACTAGAAGCCAGCTTCCATGATGTATGAGTTGAACGAAATGGAACTTTATACTGAGCACCGATAGGCTAGCTATGAGCGGTGATACCTTCTTTCGGGAAGGGCAGAGGTTCACGTAACTCTCATGAGATGATACTGTCCGCCATGCCGGGTATGGGTCTCCTTATATCTCCTAGTCTTCGAACCTATACTGCCAATATAGGGATCTGGCAGAGTTCAATTCCCATGTACGCTAGCATGTTTTGGGCCATTTTGGCCGGTGATTCCACCTCTTTTTGGTGTGGGATAGAAACTGGATTTCATGATGCACATATGATCTATGTCGGTTAAGGTTGGAGTTCCTCCATGTATGAAAGATAATGAAATGAACGATACCGAAGGTGTTTGTGCAAGACAATCAGGAGGTGAAATCAGCTTCAACTAATGACATTAGGTCATTCATGGTCATTGCACTTCATGATCCCGATGAGAGTCTTACAATTCATCCTAGGTATAGCTGGTGTTTACATCAGCCTACGAAATGAATAATGTGAAGTACGAATGAACGAATGAAGCAGACTCTGTGTTTGCTAAAGAAGGCCCTCGGGTTGAGGTCCCATATGTTGGGCCCTCACTTGAGGTGTCTTATGCTACATGAAAGATTCCAAAGTCTCATGTATATGAATTATGTAATATGTAAAATATGAAAGTAATGAAATCAATGGCATGATCAATAGAGAATTGCTTATGAAAGGTAATGAATATATAGTGTAAAGAATGACTCACTATAAGGTAGGAAAATAATTCCTTAGTCCTTGGATTACTTACATCGATTCATAATGGGTATGGGACTACAATGAATCATTGCACTTATAAGTAAAACATAGTACCAAAGGAGTTATTGAACTATACAACAACAAGAAGAAAAAGACTGAAAAATAATCTAAGTGTACAAAGAGGAGCTCTCGGCCTAAGAGGATCAAAATCTCAAATCTTCGCCCGAGTTGTTCTAAATTTATTTTGATGATACTAATATATTGTAATCATATAGAAAATGAGTTCTGTGTTTTGAATGCATTAAAACACATCATGTTCATACCACAATTCACAACCAATAAATTAAGAAAGTCTAGTGACTAGACTTTTCAGAAATAGCATGTCGTTTAGGAAGAGCTTTCATTGATCATGCATAGCTTTATGTGTATGTGTGCGTACACCCATACTTAGTACAAATGGTGTACTAACCCCCTACTATTTACTATTTTTATAGGTGCAGGTTAGAGGACAGGTTGACGACACTTGCAGCGGTTTGGACTTTAGTGTTTCTCCGAACCATTTGGTAGGTCCTCATGATTTAGAGGATGCTACAGATTTAGTCTAGCCTTAGTTTTAGACATATCTAATGGATTTTTTCCTTAGCGTTTCTTTCGCACCTTCATTTCGAAGCTTTGTAATAAGTCCATGTTTGGCAAACTATTTATGATATATTCATCTTAAGTTTCGAATTGATTCTTTATGTTAGATGGTTGTTATCTTATGTCGAGCTTAGTATATGATGTATCTAGTTAATAATTATATGAAGTCTATGTAGACTTCATACATATTTAAAGTTTTAAATTTTCCATAAATTTAACTAGACGAATGTGATGAATGCAAGATGAGGCTTGTCTGCGACCTTTAAGAGGTCAACGACGCCGGTTGCGATCCGGATTCCAGAATCCGGGTCGTGACAAACTTGGTATCAGAGCATGAGGATAAATTACCGAGGATCTAAATCCCAACACAACCACGTTACGTAATTTCTAGCTTATGGTTGTGAAGCGCGCCACAATCATGACTTAGAGACTACGCACTGATAGGAAATCATCCCTTCTTCTACTCTTTATCGTGCTATGTAGAGCTTTGACACTTTGTGTCATTCTATATATCTAACTTCCTTCTTGTGTGAGCACGTATAGGTATACACACAAGAATTAGGATGGACAAGTGGTCTAAGGCGCCAGAATAAATATCTAGCCTTCCCAAGAAAGGGTCATAATGGAAATGCCCAACGTGGACGAAAGACGTGTGGTGAGTGTGGTTGTTCACATGGAGGTGAATGCATGGTAATGTCTAAAAAGCCTGCTATGAGTATTAATGAGAAGGAGAAGGATACGTTGACTTCATACCAACTCAAGAACATGGCTTAGACATGGATTTGCTTCTTAAGTGTTATGCTATAATAGACTATAGAAATAGGGTAGTAAGACTTCAATTTCCAAATAAGTTGAGCTAAAATGAGAAGGGCGTGGTTCAAATCCAATAGGTCAAAGCAGATGCTCAGTCTCGGCCAAATGTTGTAGCCAAAAAACCCAAAAGAAACCAGTTCTATGCGTTGAAAGGAAGAGAGGAACAAGAGAATTCTGTGGATATGGATAATGGTAACTTGCTTGTCTTATCCTTTCTTGTTTATGCATTATTAGATCAAGGATCTACCTTATCTATGGTAAATCCTTTTGTGGCTAATCAATTTGACTTACTTCCTGAGATCTTACATGAACCGTTTCTAGTTAATACTCCCATAGGATATAGTGTTATGGCCGAAGGGGTATGTACAGAAGTTGATGGCATAGTGGCAAGTCCCTTTGAAATTAAGTTGGGTGTCATTAGGTTCAAATCTTAATACCAACCTGATGTTATTTAAGAAGTTAGATATACTCTTCCTAATTCTGGTTTATTTGTAAGAAACTCTAAGTTTAAGTGCTTTAGTTGATTTGTTGTGGTAAGTCCCTAATCGTATGTATTATAATAGCACTATGTGAGTTAAAACGAAGTTATGTTGCATTTTATGTTGCTATTTTTGTGTAGCATAGGCATGTTTTCTGTGTTGCATAATTTGTGATGTGCATTAAATTAAGTGTGATTGAGAAGGAAGTTCCTCGATCTTAAATATGAAGTTTCAAATAAGCTTGAATGTTATGCATCATCCAGATAAGTGTGATTCAGATATTCAGAAAGAGTAAAGTTTCAAGCATGTTAAAGTGTTTTCGAAAGTCACCCTCTTTGTTTAAATGATATATAAGTGTCATTCGGGGACAAATGTTCCTAAGGGGGGGAAAATGTAACATTTCGGAAAATCATATGTCTAATGAAGAGCCAGTATGCCCATAGGATAGCCTATTAGGGTTACATAGGCACCCCAATGCCCAATATTGAGAAATAGTGGGCATAGTATAGAAAAATTGGCTAAGGGATATTAGCCAATTTTCTATATACGAATAAGAAATATACTTTTTTGGGTTGTCATACCCCAATCCAAGATTGTTGTTCGATAATTGTACCAGCAATGAATACCCTAAACTAAAATGATTTTTCACTTAACTCACAAAAATATATGAGGTATACAAGTGTCAAGCCTAGATACCATGTCACATGATCAGTTAAAATGATCATGTAGAGTAAGCAGTGCCCAAGGACATAGTGAGGATCCTTGGGACAATAAGTAAACATTCCCTAAGGAACCATAAATAATAGTTAGTTAGGAAAGTACAATCAACCCATGTGCAAGCACATGTGCAAGACATGTGAAGAAACACCAAAGGAGGGGGGACCACCCTAACCGAATTCGGTTAGGGTAGTTAAAGGGACAAAAACGTGCATAAGGGACCACTCCATGTGGGGCCTAACTTCCTAACGAATTTTAGACTCTAACCTACTGCCCCAAATAGATAACTAACCTAGTACTAAATAAAATGGACCCATTAGTGCACCCGACAATCTAGGACCATAACCGGGTTGACACTAACCTAGTACTAGTTAAAGAGACAATCTAGTACCTAACCTAGGATGGTCCAAAATAGTTAGTTAAGGTCCTAATAATTTAGGTATACTTTAGTAAGTACCCTAGCCTACTTAATTAATTAATTTAGCAGCTTAATTAATTAATTTAAAGGGTGAAAACCGAAATCTCAAAGAAGTTTCAAGATTTTGGTTAAAACAAGAAAAAGACAACCTAGTACCTAACCTAGGATGGGTCAAAGGATTAGTTATGGTCCTAACGACTTAAGGGTACTTTAGTAATTACCATAGGTCACCTAATTAATTAAATTATCAATTTAATTAATTATTTTAAATGATCAAAACGATTTTCCTACACTAACCTAGTACAACTCTAGAAACATCCTAGTACTTAACCTAGAATGGTCCAAAAGGGTTAATTTTGGTTCCAATGACTTAGGGGTACTTTAGTACTTACCCTAGGTACCTAAATTAATTAAATTAAGAATTTAATTAATTAATATAAAGTCAAAAGATTGACCAAAACAATAGTCAACACCAATTTCCAGATTTGACTAAATATTATGTTCTCCTACGTTTAATCAACTTAGGAAGGGCTTTTTGGTAATTGGTTAATTAGTTTATTAAATTAACTTATTAAACCTAAGTTTTATAATTCAATATCAGTTCTTTAACCTAAAAATCACGTTCAAACTCATAAAAAAAGGGACGCAAAACAGTAAGCAAGCGAGGGAAAGAAAAACAGAAAATTCCATTGATTCTCCTAGGCGATTTCAAGATTTCTCCAAGTTTTCGTTCAAGATGGTCTTCGTACATTAAGTTCTACTTAAGGTATGGGTTTCTATCCTGGACTTCTTTATCCAAGAGAAATTTCTTTCGAATGATTCAAAGATCTTGAAAACTAGGGTTGTTTCCCGTCATTCTTGTCGAACTCCTTTCCCGAGTATCCTTGTTATGATTTCAATGTTAAATAGGTTAGAAATCATGTTGTTGGTATGTGGTGCTGGCTGATATTAATGTGTATGGTTTTTTATGAAATAATGATTGAATGAATCTATTAATTGGACACGCTTGATGCTAAGTGTTATTATGTGAATTAACAGAATGATACTATGTTAAAGATATGTCCGAAAATGTTACGTATGAAGATGTTACGGTCTGTTGTGCATACTTGCTGTTAATATGACGTTATAAAGATGATATATTCATCAAATGCTAATATGATGATGTCCAAGATGTTTAAAAAAATGTTATGCCTAAAGTTATGTTAAATAAATAAAAGATTGGCAAATGTATAATGTATAAAAAACTTAAGCATATTGCACATGAAAATTGGCTTACGCCAACAAATATGGTTATGAAATCTATTCCCAATTGTTTATGCCAATACTAATCGTGTGCCAATAAAATGGCTAACAATACATTGTCTAAAAGTGATGAATGGAAATGGCTATAATATTATGTTAAATAATTAAAAGATTGGCTAATGTATAATGTATAAAAACTTAAGCATGTTGCACATGAAAATTGGCTTATGCCAACAAATATGGTTATGAAATCTATGCCCAATTGTTTATGCCAATACTAATCGTATGTCAATAAAATGGCTAACAATACATTGTCTAAAAGTGATGTATGGAAATGGCTATAAAATTATGTTAAATAATTAAAAGATTGGCTAATGTATAATATATAAAAACTTAAGCATGTTGCACATGAAAATTGGCTTATGCCAACAAATATGGTTATGAAATCTATGCCCGATTGTTTATTTCAATACTAATCGTATGCCAATAAATGGATAACAATACATTGTCTAAAAGTGATGAATGGAAATGGCTATAATATTATTTTAAATAATTAAAAGATTGTAATAATGTATAATGTATAAAAGTTTAAGCATGTTGCACATGAAAATTGGCTTATGCCAACAAATATGATTATGAAATCTATGACCAATTGTTATGCCAATACTAATCGTGTGCCAATAAAATGGCTAACAATACATTTTCTAAAAGTGATATATGTAAATAGATATAATATTATGTTAAATAATTAAAAGATTGTCTAATGATTCATACATATTAAATTTAAATATGAACATACGTAGAATTGACACATGCCAACAAAAATGGTTATGTAGTTTAATATTCAAAGGTTGAGGCCAATACTAATCATATGCCAATCTTGTGTAGTTAGAGTATCAAATGATAATATAAGCACTTCTAAACTAATTCAATGAACCCATAATCAAGGGCATGCCACTCATTGGGACAACTCCCAACAACTCTAAAAGAATGACATATAAACACATGAAACTCATTGAATAAAGTGCTCATCGTCCATAAACGGTGATATGAAGCTATTACACTAAAGTAAGTAAGTAACGTGAGTTATAACATATTTAAAGGGGTCTAAATTAAGTAAGTTAACAGAATGAGGTGTTAAAGGAAGTGAGACAAGTCTTACTTACACCTAAGCTACTGTGTTAAAAGAATACTCACGAATGAAGGAGTTAGAATGTGTTAGACTAGTCACATTAACACCTAAGGATGATATGTAAGGACAATTCACATTTCATCAATGTAAAGTAAGAATGTTATGTAAGGACAATTCACACTTCATCAATGTAAAGTAAGGATGACAAGTCATCAAAATATTAAGTAAATCTCAATCTAGAAGCAAGCCTCCACAATGCTTGAGTCAACACTAGAAGATAAAGAAGAAATGAACATTCATGTAATGAGTTGAGTAATTATGTTAATCTATGATGCTAATGAAAATGGTGACAACATGATAAGAGGCTAATGTGAAAGATGAGAGCAATCTCAAATGATCCTAAGTAAATTTTACCAAAACGTACTCACCTATGAGAATGTAAAGTTAATGAAGAGACCGGTCTATATGTACACTCTAATGAAAGTATTGAGACTGATGTATACGAAATACTAATGATGAGATGAGAAATCATCTATTGAGCTATGATGTCCTCATACTAGAAGCCATCTTCCATGACGTATGAGTTGAATGAAATGAAACTTTATACTGAGCACCGATAGGCTAGCTATGAGCGGTGATGCCTTCTTTCAGGAAGGGTGGAGGTTCACGAAACTCTCATGAGATGATATTGTCCGGCATGCCGGGTATGGGTCTCCTTATATCTCCTAGTCTTCGAACCTATACTGCCAATATAGGGATCTGGCAAAGTTCAATTCCCATGTACGCTAGCATGTTTTGGGTCACTTTGGTCGGTGATTCCACCTCTTTTCGGTGTGGGGTAGACACTGGATTTCATTATGCACACATGCTCTATGTCGGTTAAGGTTGGAGTTCCTCCATGTATGAAAGATAATGAAATGAACGATACCGAAGGTGTTTGTGCAAGACAATCAGGAGGTGAAATCAGATTCAACTAATGACATTAGGTCATTCTTGGTCATTGCACTTCATGATCCCGATGAGAGTCTTACAATTCATCCTAGGTATAGCTGGTGTTTACATCAGCCTACGAATGAATGAAATGAATAATGTGAAGTATGAATGAACGAATGAAGCAGACTCTATGTTTTCTAAAGAAGGCCCTCGGGTTGAGGTCCCATATGTTGGGCCCTCACTTGAGGTGTATTATGCTACATGAAAGATTCCAAATTCTTATGTATATGAAATGTGTAATATGTAAAATATGAAAGTAATGATATCAATGCATGATCAATAGAGAATTGTTTATGAAAGGTAATGAATATATAGTGTAAAGAATGACTCACTATATGGTAGGAAAATCATTCCTTAGTCCTTGGATTACTTACATCGATTCATAATGGGTATGGGACTACAATGAATCATTGCACTTGTAAGTAAAACATAGTACCAAAGGAGTTATTGAACTATACAACAACAAGAAGAAAAAGACTGATAAATAATCTAAAGTGTACAAAGAGGAGCTCTTGGCCTAAGAGGATCAAAATCTCAAATCTTCGCCCGAGTTGTTCTAAATTTATTTTGATGATACTAATATATTGTAATCATATAGAAAATGAGTTCTGTGTTTTGAATGCATTAAAACACATCATGTTCATACCACAATTCACAACCAATAAATTAAGAAAGTTTAGTGACTAGACTTTTCAGAAATAGCATGTCGTTTAGGAAGAGCTTTCATTGATCATGCATAGCTTTATGTGTATGTGTGCATACACCCATACTTAGTACAAGTGGTGTACTAACCCCCTACTATTTACTATTTTTATAGGTGCGGGTCGGAGGACAGGTTGACGACACTTGCAGCGGTTTGGACTTCAGCGTTTCTCCGAACCATTTGGTAGGTCCTCATGATTTCGAGGATGCTACAGATTTAGTCTAGCCTTAGTTTTAGACATAGCTAGTGGATTTTGTCCCTAGCGTTTCTTTCGCACCTTCATTTTGAAGCTTTGTAATAAGGCCATGTTTGGTAAACTATTTATGATATATTCATCTTCAGTTTCGAATTGATTATATATGTTAGATGGTTGTTCTTTTATGTCGAGCTTAGTATATGACGTATCTTGTTATATGTAGTCTATGTATACTTCATACATATTTAAAGTTTTAAATTTTCCGTAAATTTAACTAGATGAATGTGATGAATGCAATATGAGGCTTGTCTGCGATCTCTTAGAGGTCCACGACGCAGGTTACGGTCTGGATTCCACAATCCAGGTCATGACAAATTCAAAAGATAAATTAGTTTTTTGACTCCAATTTTTTTAAACATCATCTATGCCTTTTAGCTTTCCTTTTCTAAATTTGGTTTGGACTTTTGAGAAGTAGAATTTGACTAACATATATGCTAGATATCACTAGATTTGTCCCTAACTGTTTACCTGTTTCTACTTTAAATCCCGTTTTTATCAGGATGAACTTTTAAATCTCAATATCAGGCTGAGACGCTGCAACGTTTCATATTCTATTGACATTATTGACTCGATATTAGAACATAATGTTTCTGGTGCAAGTTTAAAAAATACAACATTGATTCTCTCATTATTGATGTTGTCCCTTCCTCTTGCTTTTATTAAATATATGGGGTATATCTTCTATATTAGAAGACCTTCGGACAGTAACACAGAGGAATTATCTCTGAACAAGCAGCTAGCATATCGGGTAGATGTATTCTTATCATTTCATCCTTATGCTAAACCACTGACCTTGTTAGTTATCACGACTAGAATTTAGACCCCAGACGAGACCGGCGTCGTTGACCTCTCAGAGGTCGCAAACAAGCCTACTTACGTCATCCTTACTTTACATAGGTTAATTTTAGCGGAAAATTTGAAACTTTTTATTCTTTAAACATACTTGCTAAATATTCTTAGCATTTTATAATCGTTCATCATCAACATCTAACATTAAAGAGATAAGAAACTGAAAGAAATAGTTCATTAAGTCTTAATTGTATAATTGCCAAAATGGCACCAATAGAGAGTCTGAATCAAAACAGGAAATAAACGCTAGTGGAACATGCTCCACTAGCTCAACTCTAAAACTACGCTAGAATGAAAAACGGTAGCATCCTCGAAAGCATGAGGACCTACCAAACTCCGGATGAATGCTGACGTCCGGATAACTGCAACAATGACCCTGCATCTCTATCGCCCACCTGTGCCTGCACCTAGAATAGTATAAATGTATAGGGCTAGTAAACACTTGTTCGAAGTATGGGTATATGCAAGCACACACCAAGGACATGCATGAGAAAGAATAGCTCTTTCCTAACAACATGATTTATAGAAAGTCAAGTCAGTGGACTTGCCAAATTTTGATCACGAAAGTCAATGGACCTGTCAAATTTGGATTTGGAAAGTCATGCCACGAATGTAACATGCATCGTCAAACTTATCATTTTGCAAACAACACATAACATATTTCACATAGCACATATCATAATTCATATAACAAATTACGTTGTTCATATCATTCATTCATATGCCATGGGACCTTGGAATCATGGACTTGACATTAAGACTTCCCAAAAATGAGGGCTCAACATATGGGACCTCAACGAGGGAGTCTGCTTTAGCAAACACAGAGTCTGCTTCATTCATTCATACGTACTTCATTTCATTTCATTCATGGGCCAGTGTAAACACCAGCTATACCTAGAATGTAGTTTAAGACTTTCATCGGGTTTGCTGTGCAATGATCCGGAATGACCTAATGTCATTACCTGAGTCTAGCTCACCTCTTGATTATCCTATCCTAACACCTTCGGTATCATTCGTTTCTTTATATGCTTCATTTGAGGCTGGCCTCATTCATCCATTTGGGAACTTTAACTTTAACCGACATAGATCATGTGAGCATCGTGAAATCCAGTGTCTCTCCCACACCAAAAAAAGGTGGAATCACCGGCCAAAGTGACTCAATAACATGCTAGCGTATATGGGAATTTAATCCCGCCAGATCCCTATATTGGCAGTATAGGTTCAAAGACTAGGAGATGTATGGAGACTCATACCCGGCAAGCCGGACAGTCTCATCTCATGAGAGTTACGTGAACCTTCGCCCTTCCCGAAAGAAGGCATCACCGTTCATAGTTAGCCTATCGGTGCTCAGTATAAAGTTCCATTACATTCAAACTCATACGTCATGGAAGTTGGCTTCTAGTATGAGGGCAGCATAGCTCATTAGATGATTTCTCATCTCACCATTAGCATTAAGTGTGTTAAACTCAATACTTTTGTTAGAGTGTTCATAGAGACTGGTCTCTTCATTGTCTTATACCCTCCTTGGTGAGTATGTATTGGTAACATTTACTTAGGCTCATTTGAGAATGCTCTCATCATATACATTAGCCTCATATCATGTTGTCACCACATTCTTCATTATTAGCACCTTTGCTTTTCATAGTTACTTACCTCTTATTACGTGAATGTTCATTTCTTCATTTCATAGTTTATCTCATCATATGCCAATGCACTTGGCCATTTAGTGTATCTTACACTCATACTTAACCCTCCTAGGGTTCATCATTTCGTTACGTACATCTTAGGTTCACTTACTTTTGAACGTAAGTTAGACTTATGTGTCTATACATACAAGCTATGAGACTTTATTCATAGTTCGCTAAGTGATTCTTACTTTCCTAAGATTATGTATTACAAGACTTATGTATCTTGTATATATGCCAAGATCTTGATTTTTGATCTAAGTAGATGGCATTACTCTTGGATATTATACTCACGTATGACTTATGTATCAATACGGAAGTTTGGGCACGGGAACCCAAATCTTGAATCACTTGGATATCATTTATATTTTTCATTGATTTTATTTCTAATATTCATAACATTAGAACTTTGAATTAAATCTCTACATTTACATGGAAGGATTAATTTTCTATTTTAATTAGAATTCTAAATTAAACCTCAACATTTACATGAAAGGATTAATTTTCTATTTTAATTAGAACTCTAAATTAAATCTCAACATTTACATGAAAGGATTAAATTTTCTATTTTAATTAGAACTCTAAATTAAGTCTCAACATTTACATGAAAGGATTAATTTTCTATTTTAATAGAATTCTAAATTAAATCTCAACATTTATATGAAAGAATTAATTTTCTATTTTAATTAGAAATCTAAATTAAATCTCAACATTTACATGGAAGGATTAATTTTCTATTTTAATTTTACTCTTAGTTAACCGAAGGGTTGGGGGTTTGAGCCCCCACAACCCCTTTGATTTTTTTTAGAGTTAAATTTGCTACAATAGGGAGGTTGTGGGTTCGAACCCCCACAGCCCCCCTTATTTTTTTTAATTTCGCTGAGGAGGCTGTGAGGTGGTGGGTTCAAACCCCCACAGCCCCTCTATCTTTATTTTATTTAAATGGGGCAAGCAGCAGTGAGGTTGTGGGATCGAATCCCCACAGCCTCACTTCTTTTCTTAAATAATTTCGCCCATTCCTTCAGCCTTGAGGTCGTGGGATCGATTCCCACGCCTCGCGTTATCTCTTCCTTATTTTTTCTTCTCTTTCGCGCGTATCTGGAGGTCATGGGTTCGAACCCCACGCCTCCCATATATTTGCTGAGCTAATTTCTCCTCTTTCCCCCAGGTCGCGAGTTCAATTCCCCCCAATCCCATTTTTTTCCCCTTTTCTCGCGAAAAGCAGTGGCCAGGGGTTCGAGTCCCCCTAGCCTCTTCTCTTTTCCCTTTTTATTTTCTCCCTCGCGAAAACCAGCAGCTAAGGGGTTCGATTCCCCGTAGCTCCTTCATTTTTTTTTCTTTAACATAGCAAGGGGAGGTCGCGGGTTCTAACCTAGTTGACCTCACTGATTTTTTTTCATTTTTACATAGTATGTGGTGCACCTTTTCTTGACCGAAACCTCATCATCCAATACTGGAAATTTAATTATGTTTTCTAGCCTTCATTTAACAACATTCATGCATTCGTTTTGAGGTACTTTCATGATTTGTTTAACACATTCTTTGGTGTAGATTCATTGTTGTTTTAGCTAAACCTTCCCACGTAATATCAGCCACATTGCATCTCATATGAACATCACGAATTACCCATACATTACACGCATAAAATGCACCAAAAATACATGAATATTCGACCCCAAAACAGTGGCTAAAGCCACTGCCCACAATGCACACACAACACCAATTTTTCGTTACACTTCGAATATCATTTTCGTAATTTCCCTCACATAAAACATGTTCACACTTAATATAAATACGTAAATCATGCCTCAGTCTAGCAGTACAACATACCCTTCCTACGAATTCGTTTGGGAGCTAAGGACAAGGACATACAAAGGGGAACAACCTTAGTGTTCAAGAGCTTGAGAAACGTTCGAAGGAAAGTACTCTTAGATAAAGAATTCCAGGAGAGAAACCCATACCTTTTGATGTTGTTCAAGTGTGAAGCTGCTGCCCGGAAACTCCTCCAAACTACGCCCAATTCACTTCAACGTACACCCCACTCGACGAACCTCTCTTAACCTTGACTTTTTGATTACTTTGTCTTTTACTTAAAAATTCTTGTGAGTTTTTCAAGTGTGAAGAACTCTTGATGTATTCTTTGGTTTTTGTTGTGTTTGGCAGAATAACGTGAGATAGAGAGATGGAGAACGTGAGAGAGAAAGAGTTCTTACGATTAGGAGACCAAATTCAAGACTTAGTCAAAATAGGATTTAATTAACTTAATAAAAAATCTGATTTATTTTAATTAATACGTGAAAGGACCGTTATGCCCTTAAAATTTCAGATTTTTAAATAATCATTAAATCACCTTAAGTATTTATCTATTCAATTTTTAGGATTGTTACATTATTTCCCCCACTAGGAACATTCGTCCCTGAATGACACTACAATTACACATCGTAATGCCAATCAGATCATGATTTAATCGCTATGCACAGTCAACCAATAGCGACAAAATACAAAGAGATAAGGAAATATAGCCTTTAGAGTAGGATGTCTAACCTGAAGAGCTTAAAAGATGAGGGTAGCGGGATCTTATGTCGGCCTCAGCCTCCCACGTAGCACCCTCAACAAGATGATTTCTCCACAATACCTTCACTGTGACAATCTCCTTGTTCCTCAGTCGCTTGACCTGTCTTTCTAAGATCTCAACAGGTACCTCCTCATAGGACAAGTCTTCACCAACCCCCAAACCTTCCACAGGTAGAACCGATGTTGGATCACCTAGGCATTTCTTCAACATAGAGACATGAAAGACTGGATGGACAGAAACTAGCTCCGCAGGCAATGCTAACTCATATGCCACCTCACCCACACGCTGTAGGATCTCATATGGCCCCACACACCTCGGACTCAACTTCCCTTTTCTAACAAATTTCATCACCCCTTTCATAGGCGATATCTTCAAGTAAACCTGGTCACTAACATTAAATTCTAAAGGCCGCTTTCTGTTGTCTGCATCTGATTTCTGTCGGCTGTAAGCAGTAGCAAACCTGTCCCTAATCACTCTAACTTTCTCCAGGGCCTCATGAATGATCTCTGGACCCAAAATGGATGACTCTCCAACCTCGAACCACCCAACTGGAGATCTACACCTCCTACTATACAATGCTTTAAACGGTGCCATTCCAATGCTGGAGTGATAGCTATTATTATACGAGAACTCTATCAAAGGCAGATGGTCATCCCAGTTACCTATGAAGTCAATCACACACGCTCTCAACATGTCCTCCAATGTCTGAATGGTGCACTCTGCCTGCCCATCTGTCTGAGGAAGAAAGGCAGTGCTAAGTTTTACCTGCGTGCCCAAGCTTTTCTGGAAAGATCTCCAGAAATGTGAAGTAAACTGAGCTCCTCTATCTGAAATGATAGACAAAGGAATCCCATGCCATCTCACAATCTCATCAATGTAGAGTCTCGCATAATCCTCGGCTCTGTAAGCAGACTTCACAGGAATAAAGTGGGAAGACTTAGTCAATATGTCCACAATAACCCATATGCAGTCATGCTGCCTCGTAGTCCTCGGAAGACCAACCACGAAGTCCATATTAATGGCCTCCCACTTCCAAGTCGGAACTCCAATAATCTGAGTCATACCACCAGGCTTAAGATGCTCTACCTTAACCTGCTGACAATTAGGACACTTAGCCACATATTCTGCAATGTCTTTCTTCATGCCATCCCACCAATAAATCTGCTTAAGATCATGATACATTTTGGTGGAACCTGGATGTATGGAATATCTTGAACCATGGGCCTCTGCCACAATCCTGGTCCATAAATCATCCAAATCTGGTACACACAGCCTGTCCTGGTATCTAAGTATGCCATCATCTCCCAAAGCGAAAGACTCATTCATTTTTAACAACACTGGGTCCTTCAGCTCCATCAACACAGGATGAAGATGCTGAACCTTCTTGACTTCAACTATCAGAGATGATTCAGAACTAGGGTGAACTAAAACACCCCCACTAGTAGATTCAACCAACCGCACATCCAGTCTGGCCAGTCTGTGTACCTCTTTCACCAACATCTTCTTCTCATCCTCAACGTGGGTTGTACTCCCCATGCTCATCCTGCTCAAAGCATCAGCCACAACATTAGCCTTACCTGGATGGTAGTGCACATTCATGTCATAATCCTTCAACAGCTCCAACCATCTGCACTGACATAGATTCAACTCCCTCTGTGTGAACACGTACTGGAGACTCTTATGATCCGTGAACACATCCACATGCACTCCATACAGATAATTCCTCCACAGCTTCAATGCAAAAACCACAGCTGCCAACTCCAAGTCATGAGTGGGATAATTCTTTTCATGAACCTTGAGCTGTCTGGAAGCATAGGCTATCACCTTACCAACCTGCATAAGAACACATCCCAAACCAACCCTGGATGCATCACAATAGACAGTGTAATTCTCACCACTCTTAAGCAGAGTAAGCACCGGGGCTGAAGTGAGTCTGTCATTGAGCTCCTGGAAACTCTTCTCACAAGTCTCCGTCCATTCAAACTTGGATTTCTTCTTCGTCAAAGTTGTAAGTGGGGCAGCGATGGAAGAAAAGCCCTCCACAAACCGCGGTAGTAACCAGCCAATCCCAGAAAGCTACGGATATCGGTGGGAGTAAGAGGCTTTAGCCAGTTCTTAACAGCTTCAGTCTTCCAGGGGTCCACCTCTACACCTTGATCGGACACAACATGACCCAGGAAGGTCACTTATCTCAGCCAGAATTCACACTTACTGAATTTGGCATACAACTGATGTTGTCTAAGTACCTGCAAGGTTAGTCTCAAATGTTGTTCATGCTCTTCCTTGGTCTTAGAGTAGAAGAGAATGTCATCAATGAATACTATGGCGAAAGAGTCAAGGTATTCACGGAAGACTCTGTTCATGAGATCCATAAATGCAGCAGGTGCATTCGTGAGACCAAATGACATAACCAAGAACTCATAATGACCATAACGGGTACGAAAGGCTGTCTTTGGGACATCTCCATCCCTAACCCTAAGCTGATGATACCCTGAACGAAGATCAATCTTAGAGAAGAAACCAGACCCTTGGAGCTAATTGAACAAATCATCGATTCTTGGAAGTGGATACTTATTATTTATAGAGACTTTGTTGAGCTGCCGATAATCGATACACATTCTAAGGGTTCCATCCTTCTTTTTCACAAACAACACTGGAGCGCCCCAAGGGGATATGCTCGGCTGAATGAAACCCTTATCAGTGAGATCTTTCAACTGCAGCTTCAACTCTTGAGTTCTGTTGGAGCCATTCTATAAGGAGGAATTGAGATTGGTTTAGTATCGGGTTCTAAGTCGATACCAAAGTCAATCTCTCGAAGGCGAGGGACTCCGGGCAAATCTTCAGGAAACACATCAAGGAACTCATTCACTACGGGCATTGAGTCTATGGAAGGGATGTCATGATCTAAATCATTAACACTAACAAGATGACATAATAAACCCTTGGACATCATTTTATTGGCCTTTAGATTTCAAATCAAGCGATTAGGACGACTCGAATTGTACCTCTCCCATACTAACTCTTCTTCATCAAGGAAGCGAAATCTGACCACTCTACTACGGCAATCCAAGCAAGCATAATAACTGTGAAGCCAGTCCATGCCAAGAATAATATCAAAATCATGCATGGATAACTCAATCAAGTTTGCACACATAGTCTTACCACTTACAACTATTGGGCAATTCTTGTATACCCTATCAGTTCTTACATTTTCTCCTAAAGGCGTACTAACCACTATAGGATCATGTAGAACTTCAGGTAGTATTTCAAAAGTAAGGGCAAGCAGAGGAGTCACAAAGGAAAGCATAGACCCTGGATCAAGTAGAGCATATATAGAAGTTGAGAATACTTGCAGCATACGTGTGACCATATCAGCGAACTTCTCCTGCTCCTCCCTGCCCTTCAGGGCATAGAATATGTTCCTCTTGGGAGGCTCGGTTGATGTTGCACTCTGAAGGTTAGGCCTAGGATGAGCATTACCTCCAGTGTGACCTCTGTTCTATGGACAATCTCTGACCATGTGTCCACTCTTACCACAACCGTAGCAGGCATTAGTGCCCTGTCTGCACTCTCCACTGTGATCTCGGCCACACTTAACACAGTGCTTCTTAGGACGCTGCATCTCACCTCTACTGCCCCTCTTGAGTTCGGGTCTTCCTCCTCTAGGTGTTGTATTTCTTTGAGGGTTAGAACTCCCAGAACTCTGTTGCCCCTTCTTGAATTTGGGCTGCTCACGGACGCCAAAATTGTTTCTATGGCCTCCGTGGCTGGGACCTGCCTGATCTTGAGGCCTAGGCCTCCTAACATCACAAACACCTCTCCTCTTGCAGCTGTCCTCTACCTGCTGGACATGCACCATTAACCTGGAAAGGTCCATATAATCATGGAGCATCGCAGACCGACACTCCTCCTCCAGGTCTCCATTGATTCCCGTGAGGAACCTGCTCATCTCATCCCTGTTGTTCGAAACCAGGGAAGTAGCATACCTGGATAATTCCAACAAAACTAAGTACTCTCCTCATTCTTGCTATTAAATATTAAGGGAAATAACATACCTTGATAGCTTAACAAACTTCAGGGAATACTCCCTGACCGTCATAGAGCCTTGTTTAAGGTTGATGAACTCCTCAACCTTGGCCTCCCTCATCTCTCTGGGGAAGAATCTCTCCAGAAATGTTGTCTTGAACAGCTCCCACGTGACTGGCACTCCACCTAAGACACGGCTATCTTGCCACATCTTGCACCAAGTCTGTGCAACATCCTTGAGCTGGTAGGAAGCCAGCTCAGCCTTCTCAATATCAGTGGCCCCCATAGCCACCAGGATCTTATACACCTCGTCTACAAACTCTTGAGGATCCTCTGATGTCTTAGCGAATATAGGAGGATTCATCTCGCAGTCTGTCAGCCATGTTGCGAACCGGTGGGTTCTCCCTCTGAACATCCTTCCGGTTGATTTGGGCAGTCATGGCCTGAGCCTGCATCGTGATGGCCTGTGCCATCTGGGCTAGAGATTCCCTCACCTCAGCATCAGTCAACCCAGCTGGGTTAACTGGCATAGCCACTCCTTCGGCTGGAGCCTGGGGTGGATTCTGATTACCCCTAGCAGTTGCTCCTCCCCTTCTCAAACCCTGAGTTATCCAAGTGTTCATTCTCTGAAAACAACAAGGATTGATGTTAGACATGTTCATAACACCAAGAACTCAGACTTTAGGAAAAGCACGATAAGATCAGAAGAAGCGAAATTTTTCCTACGCATTATGTAGTCTCTAATCCAGGATAGTGGTGCACTTCACTACCATGACTTAGAAAGTACTCAACATGGTTGATGTGAACTCATTATTCTCAGAATTTACCCTAGTGCTCTGATACCAACTTTGTCACGACTGAAATTTAGACCCAGACGAGACCGGCGTCGTTGACCTCTCAGAGGTCGCAAACAAGCCTACTTACGTCATCCTTACTTTACATAGGTTAATTTTAGCAGAAAATTCAAAACTTTTGATTCTTTAAACATACTTGCTAAATATTCTTAACATTTCATAATCGTTCATCATCAACCATCTAACATTAAAGAGATAAGCAACTGAAAGAAATAGTTCATTAAGTCTTAATTGTATAATTGCCAAAATGGCACCAATAAAAAGTCTAAATAAGAACAGGAAAGAAAGGCTAGTGGAACATGCTCCACTAGCTCAACTCTAAAACTACGCTAGAATGAAAAACATTAGCATCCTCGAAAGCATGAGGACCTACCAAACTGTGGATGAATGCTGACGTCTGGATAGCTGCAACAATGACCTTGTAGCTATATCGCCCACCTGTGCCTGCACCTAGAATATTATAGATGTATAGAGTTAGTACACACTTGTACTAAGTATGGGTATAGGCAAGCACACACCAAGGACATGCACGAGAAAGAATAGCTCATTCCTAACAACATGATTCATGGAAAGTCAAGTTAGTGGACTTGCCAAATTTTGATCAGGAAAGTCAATGGACCTGCCAAATTTGGATTTGGAAAGTCATGCCACGAGTGTAACATGCATCATCAAACTTATCATTTTGCAAACAACACATAACATATTTCACATAGCACATATCATAATTCATATAACACATTACATTGTTCATATCATTCATTCGTATGCCATGGGACCTTGGAATCATGGACTTCACATTAAGACTTCCCAAAAATGAGGGCTCAACATATGGGACCTCAACGAGGGAGTCTGCTTTAGCAAATACAGAGTCTGCTTCATTCATTCATACGTACTTCATTTCATTTCATTCATGGGCCAGTGTAAACACCAGCTATACCTAGGATGTAGTTTAAGACTTTCATCGGGTTTGCTGTGCAATGATCAGGAATAATCTAATGTCATTACCTAAGTCTAGCTCACCTCTTGATTATCCTATCCTAACACCTTCGGTATCATTCATTTCTTTATATGTTTCATTTGAGGCTGGCCTCATTCATCCATTGGGAACTCTAACTTTAACCGACATATATCATGTTAGCATCATGAAATCCAGTGTCTCCCCCACACCGAAAAGAGGTAGAATCACCGGCTAAAGTGACTCAATAACATGCTAGCTTATATGAGAATTTAACCCCGCCAGATCCCTATATTGGCAGTATAGGTTCAAAGACTAGGAGATGTATGGAGACCTATACCCGGCAAGCTGGACAGTCTCATCTCATGAGAGTTTTGTGAACCTTTGCCCTTCCCGAAAGAAGGCATCACCGCTCATAGCTAGCCTATCGGTGCTCAGTATAAAGTTCCATTACATTCAAACTCATACGTCATGGAAGTTGGCTTCTAGTATGAGGGCAGCATATCTCATTAGATGATTTCTCATTTCACCATTAGCATTAAGTGTGTTAAACTCAATACTTTCATTAGAGTGTTCACAGAGACTGGTCTATTCATTATCTTACACTCTCCTTGGTGAGTACTTATTGATAACATTTACTTAGGCTCATTTGAGATTGCTCTCATCATATACGTTAGCCTCATATCATGTTGTCACCACATTCTTCATTATTAGCACCTTTGCTTTTCATAGTTACTCACCTCTTATTACGTGAATGTTCATTTCTTCATTTCATAGTTCATCTCATCATATGCCAATGCACTTGGCCATTTAGTGTATCTTACACTCATACTTAACCCTCCTAGGGTTCATCATTTCATTACGTACATATTAGGTTCACTTACTTTTGAACGTATGTTAGACTTATGTGTCTATACATACAAGCCATGAGACTTTATTCATAGTTTGCTAAGTGATTCTTACTTTCCTAAGATTATGTATTACAAGACTTATTTATCTTGTATATATGCCAAGATCTTGATTTTTTATCTAAGTAGATGGCATTACTCTTGGATATTTTACTCACGTATAACTTATGTACAATACGGAAGTTTGGGCACGGGAACCCAAATCTTGAATCACTTGGATATCATTTATATTTTTCATTGATTTTATTTCTAATATTCATAACATTAGAACTCTAAATTAAATCTCAACATTTACATGGAAGGATTAATTTTCTATTTTAATTAGAACTCTAAATTAAATCTCAACATTTACATGAAAGGATTAATTTTCTATTTTAATTAGAACTCTAAATTAAATATCAGCATTTACATGAAAGGATTAAATTTTCTATTTTAATTAGAACTCTAAATTAAATTTTCAACATTTACATGAAAGGATTAATTTTCTATTTCTATTAGAATTATAAATTAAATCTCAACATTTACATGAAAGGATTAATTTTCTATTTTAATTAGAATTCTAAATTAAATCTCAACATTTACATGGAAGGATTAATTTTCTATTTTAATTAGAACTCTAAATTAAATCTCAACATTTACATGGAAGGATTAATTTTCTATTTTAATTAGAACTCTAAATTAAATCTCAACATTTACATGGAAGGATTAATTTTCTATTTTAATTAGAACTCTAAATTAAATCTCAACATTTACATGGAAGGATTAATTTTCTATTTTAATTAGAACTCTAAATTAAATCTCAACATTTACATGGAAGGATTAATTTTCTATTTTAATTAGAACTCTAAATTAAATCTCAACATTTACATGGAAGGATTAATTTTCTATTTTAATTAGAACTCTAAATTAAATCTCAACATTTACATGGAAGGATTAATTTTCTATTTTAATTAGAACTCTAAATTAAATCTCAACATTTACATGGAAGGATTAATTTTCTATTTTAATTAGAACTCTAAATTAAATCTCAACATTTACATGGAAGGATTAATTTTCTATTTTAATTAGAACTCTAAATTAAATCTCAACATTTACATGGAAGGATTAATTTTCTATTTTAATTAGAACTCTAAATTAAATCTCAACATTTACATGGAAGGATTAATTTTCTATTTTAATTAGAACTCTAAATTAAATCTCAACATTTACATGGAAGGATTAATTTTCTATTTTAATTAGAACTCTAAATTAAATCTCAACATTTACATGGAAGGATTAATTTTCTATTTTAATTAGAACTCTAAATTAAATCTCAACATTTACATGGAAGGATTAATTTTCTATTTTAATTAGAACTCTAAATTAAATCTCAACATTTACATGGAAGGATTAATTTTCTATTTTAATTAGAACTCTAAATTAAATCTCAACATTTACATGGAAGGATTAATTTTCTATTTTAATTAGAACTCTAAATTAAATCTCAACATTTACATGGAAGGATTAATTTTCTATTTTAATTAGAACTCTAAATTAAATCTCAACATTTACATGGAAGGATTAATTTTCTATTTTAATTAGAACTCTAAATTAAATCTCAACATTTACATGGAAGGATTAATTTTCTATTTTAATTAGAACTCTAAATTAAATCTCAACATTTACATGGAAGGATTAATTTTCTATTTTAATTAGAACTCTAAATTAAATCTCAACATTTACATGGAAGGATTAATTTTCTATTTTAATTAGAACTCTAAATTAAATCTCAACATTTACATGGAAGGATTAATTTTCTATTTTAATTAGAACTCTAAATTAAATCTCAACATTTACATGGAAGGATTAATTTTCTATTTTAATTAGAACTCTAAATTAAATCTCAACATTTACATGGAAGGATTAATTTTCTATTTTAATTAGAACTCTAAATTAAATCTCAACATTTACATGGAAGGATTAATTTTCTATTTTAATTAGAACTCTAAATTAAATCTCAACATTTACATGGAAGGATTAATTTTCTATTTTAATTAGAACTCTAAATTAAATCTCAACATTTACATGGAAGGATTAATTTTCTATTTTAATTAGAACTCTAAATTAAATCTCAACATTTACATGGAAGGATTAATTTTCTATTTTAATTAGAACTCTAAATTAAATCTCAACATTTACATGGAAGGATTAATTTTCTATTTTAATTAGAACTCTAAATTAAATCTCAACATTTACATGGAAGGATTAATTTTCTATTTTAATTAGAACTCTAAATTAAATCTCAACATTTACATGGAAGGATTAATTTTCTATTTTAATTAGAACTCTAAATTAAATCTCAACATTTACATGGAAGGATTAATTTTCTATTTTAATTAGAACTCTAAATTAAATCTCAACATTTACATGGAAGGATTAATTTTCTATTTTAATTAGACCTCTAAATTAAATCTCACCATTTACATGAAAGGATTAATTTTCTATTTTAATTAGAATTCTAAATTAAATCTCAACATTTACATGGAAGGAATAATTTTCTATTTTAATTTTACTCTTAGTTAACCGAAGGGTTGGGGGTTCGAGCCCCCACAACCCCTTTGATTTTTTTTTAGAGTTAAATTCGCTACAATAGGGAGGTGGTGGGTTCGAACCCCCACAGCCCCTCTATCTTTATTTTATTTAAATGGGGCAAGCAGCAGTGAGGTTGTGGGATCGAATCCCCACAGCCTCACTTCTTTTCTTAATTAATTTCGCCCATTCCTTCATCCTTGAGGTCGTGGGATCGATTCCCACACCTCGCGTTTTCTTTTCCTTATTTTTTCTTTTCTTTCGCGCGTATCTGGAGGTCGTGGGTTCGAATCACACGCCTCCCATTTATTTGCTGAGTTAATTTCCTCCTCCTCTTTCCCCCAAGTCGCGAGTTCAATTCCCCCCAGCCCCATTTTATTTCCCCTTTTCTCGCGAAAAGCAGTAGCCAGGGGTTCGATTCCCCCCAGCCTCTTTTCTTTTCCCTTTTTCTTTTCTCCCTCGCGAAAACCAGCAGCTAAGGGGTTCGATTCCCCTTAGCTCCTTCATTTTTTTTTTCTTTTAACATAGCAAGGGGAGGTCGCGGGTTCTAACCCTGTTGACCTCACAGATTTTTTTTTTTCATTTTTACATAGTACGTGGTGCACCTTTTCTTGACCAAAACCTCATCATCCAATACTGGAAATTTAATTAAAGTTTTCTAGCCTTCATTTAACAATATTCATACATTCATTTTGAGGTACTTTCATGATTCGTTTAACACATTTTTTGGTGTAGATTCATTGTTGTTTTAGCTAAGACTTCCCACTTAAAATCAGCCACATTGCACCTCATATGAACATCACGAATAACACATACATTACACATATAAAATACACCAAAAATACATGAATATTCAACCCAAAACAGTGGCTAAAGCCACTGCCCACAATGCACACACAACACCAATTTTTGGTTACACTTCGAATATCATTTTCATAATTTCCCTCACATAAAACACGTTCACTTAATA
This sequence comes from Solanum pennellii, assembly GCF_001406875.1. NCBI lineage: Eukaryota > Viridiplantae > Streptophyta > Magnoliopsida > Solanales > Solanaceae > Solanum > Solanum pennellii. The sequence goes on from NC_028639.1 coordinate 23,334,793, forward strand.
TAAATACGTCAATCATGCCTCAGTCTAGCATCACAACATACCTATCCTACGAATTCGTTTGGGAGCTAAGGACAAGGACATACAAAGGGGAACAATCTTAGTTTTAAAGAGCTTGAGAAACGTTCGAAGGAAAGAACTCTTGGAGAAAGAATTTCAGGAGAGAAACCCATACCTTTTGATGTTGTTCAAGTGTGAAGCTGCTGCTCGGAAACTCCTCCAAACTACGCCCAATTCACTTCAACGTACACCCCACTCGACGAACCTCTCTTAACCTTGACGTTTTGATTACTTTGTCTTTTACTTAAAAATTCTTGTGAGTTCTTCAAGTGTGAAGAACTCTTGATGTATTCTCTGGTTTTTGTTGTGTTTGGCAGAATAACGTGAGAGAGAGATGGAGAACGTGAGAGAGAGAATTATTAGGATTATGAGACTAAATTCAAGACTTAGTCAAAATAGGATTTAATTAACTTAATAAAAAATTTGATTTATTTTAATTAATACGTGAAAGCACCATTATACCTTTAAAATTTCAGATTTTTAAATAATCATTAAATCACCTAAAGTATTTATCTATTCGATTTTTAGGATTGTTACATTAGTTGCCACTCTGCTCCTTATTTGTCTTGGTGGCTTAGCACTTTTTGGCGTGACAGATGATAGCATAGTAGACTGCCTTTAGTTATCATGGACGTATGCTGCAGATTCAGGAAATCATACTAATTCTGAAGGCATTGGTGCACGCCTAGTGTCAGTTTCTATTAGTTTTGGTGGAATGCTGATATTTGCCATGATGCTCGGACTAGTTTCTGATGCAATCTCTGAGAAATTTGACTCACTTAGGAAGGGAAGAAGTGAAGTAGTTGAGCAGAACCACACACTTATACTTGGTTGGAGTGATAAACTGGTGAATCCTTGTAATTAGCTAGACTATGTTCTTTGACAAGCTCATATGTTTAAATGATCTGCTTTCATTTTCCTTTGTCTAGATAACTTCCCCCAAACTGCTGACTAATGTTAGCTCCAGATCTGAGTCACAATCCCCTTAGTATGGTATTTCTTGTTTTTGCATTGCTCAGAAGCCTTCTCTAATTTTACTTCAGATTTCCCCCATCATTACTCCAAGAAAATGAGAGAAGCTCCAAACCTTTGATCCTTCTTTTTCTTTCTATAATTGAGTGTAGTAGAATCAGAAGAATCACATTAATTTTATTGCTTATTTGTCTGCCAAGTAGAATGATGCTATCTTTTATCAATTGTTCGAAGTCCTTCCCAATTATTTATCATGCTCCATGAAATACTTGATTGACCAGGACAACAATCTTCATTATATAAGGAATTGGAACACAATTGAGAACAATCATTGAACTTTGATTACTTGACCTTGCCAAACACTCATATTTTCTTGAAAATGGTAAAATTCTCAACCCCCCCCCCCACACACACACACACACTCACTTAAATATACATTATGCAGCTGAGTCTTACTGGTATTTGCTGGAGATATCTTAATATAACTCTGTAGACAACTTAAAGTGACTTGGAAGAAGTATTGGCCTTATTCACTAAGAGTACATCTGTATACCCAGGGATCATTATTGAATCAACTTGCGATAGCTAATGAGAGTTTGGGGGGAGGAACTGTTGTAGTCATGGCTGAGCGGGATAAAGAAGAGATGGAACTTGATAGTGCTAAAATGGAGTTTGATTTTAGAGGAACTTCTGTCATATGCAGAAGTGGAAGCCCCCTGATTTTGGCTGACCTGAAAAAGGTATGCTTTGTTTTTGCTTTGAAGCATTAATTATGTTTTCAAAGACCTTTCTTTCTTTTTTATTACCTTGGTATTGAATGCCATTTTCTTTTCAGAAATCTGATTCTATCATGCAATGCTTTATTGGGAAATTTTGCTAGTGTTTCTCTTTTCTGATTTTCTTTTTTTTCTTGACAAAGGTAACAATTTCTCTTTTTTCTCTTTTCTGATTTTAAACAGCTTTTCATCTAGATGCCACTTCTTGTCTCATGCTGATTGTTTAATAAAGGCTCCTGAAGTTGTCCAGAATTTGCAAGTTAAATGTCTTTTGAGCTCACTGGGTAAATTTGTTGTAGGTGTCTGTCTCTAAGGCTCGTGCAATAGTTGTCCTTGCTGAAGATAGGAGCGCTGACCAGGTCAGAGCAATAGACACGTTGAACTCGATGATCTTGATAATGAGGTCCTTGTGAAACTTGTTGGCGGAGATCTTGTTGAAACTGTGGTAGCTCATGATGTAATTGGGCGCTTAATGATTCAATGTGCTAGACAGCCAGGTCTTGCGGAGGTCAACTCTTAGCTGTGGTCAACTTTGTATGGTGACTAATGTTTAATTTTATCCTAGCTACTACATTGAGTAGGAGAGGGAAGTATATCAATGCCATGAATCTAATTTATTTCTCCATGGACTTGGCAATGGCAGAAATGGGAAGACATCCTTGGATTTGAGAATTGTGAGTTCTACATTAAGAAATGGCCACAGTTGCATGGCATGCAATTTGAAGAAGTCCTAATCAGCTTTCCTGATGCTATTCCTTGTGGAATCAAGGTGGCATTATCAGGTGGAAAAATAATACTGAATCCCGATGATTCATATGAGTTGCAAGAAGGGGATGAGGTCCTTGTTATTGCTGAGGATGATGACTCATATGCTACAGCAGCACTGCCTATGGTGCTTCCTCTTTTCCTAAGATAAATACTTTCTTTTGTTTCTCTGCTTGAAAACGTAGTCAACCCAATTCACATATTATAACTATGATGAAAAAGCATATACATCACAAAGTTAAAATATTATTTAAAAGTATATTCATCAATAAGATAAATGGGTTGAATTTGGTGTAAATTCAGATCCGGATTAATGTCAAGAACCTTTTGTCCTCCACTTCTACTCAGAGAAGATGAACTGAATTCTATATTTATTATGATCAATAGATTATAGGTTATGAAATTGTAGAGATTTAAATGAGATCGTAAAGGTTGTTACTCTCTGGAAAAAAAAAAGAGATCATAAATTTTCATACTGCAGAGATAATTAAGCTTGCAAGCAAAAATTATTAATGCCAGCCACTCAAAGGACACAAAAAGCTTTTATTAGATTCATGATAATCATTAGAAGTCTTACTTAATAAATGGAGTGGAAAAAACTCAACAACTTCAACGTTTAAGTGGATCACATGAAGGAAATCCTCTTCTGCTTCCAGGCATGGAATTCTAGCAAGCAGAACATGGCATGAATAGACTTTCTAAGGTATAATTAATTTGGTTATTCAGGTCAAAGAAGCATCTTTGATGCACATTGTCTGACCAACAAGAAAGCCACAGAAGATTCTACTAACTGGATGGAGACGAGACATTGATGATATGATTGTGGTGAGTTTAAATGAAAGCTCCTAATTCCTTTTCATTTTACATGAATGCTGCAGGTTCAGAGGGGAAACTTGCCAAAGAAGTTAATTATCTCAAAGACTGCAGAGCGGATTCTTTTTTGTGGTTGGCGACGAGATATGGAGGATATGATAATGGTAATCTTGTGAGGAGACAACTGTATGCTTTCCTTACTCATGCAAGCTTTTCTCTATAGACTATGGGGGTAGAGATTTCCTGCTTGTTTTCCATATCTACCCACCGCCTGTCAGCCTGTATATATGCTTTTAAGTTTTCTGATTCCTGAATATTTTCCCATTCCTTCTCTTAGTTCCAGAGAAGCCCAGAAAGAAGAAAGTATTTAAGATCTGACCAATTTTCCAAAATGATGCTCTGTAACTCCAACAAACTCAGCTACTCATTGGATGCCTTCTTAGCACATGGGTTTGGGTGTTTAATGAAGTCCCTGAGAAGGAAAGAGAAAAGAAGCTAACGGATTGTGGCCTGGATATTACCCGGCTGGCAAACATAGTACTGGTAAACCGTGAGGGTAATGCTGTTATTCGACGCCATCTAGAAAGTCTTCCCTTGGAATCATTTGACTCGGTGAGTAAGATTCATTAAATATGTAAAAGATGCTCTTTTAGGTAATATGAAGTGACTATGTTCTGATTTTAACGATGCTCAGATAGATTCGATCCGTTATTCTCTTCTGCTGGAGTGGGTGGAGGGAATAAGATGGGTTTTCTGGGGTGTTCTTGTTCATATTGTGTCTTTTATAACTTGTATCACTGTTCTGAATTTTCTTTTCTTTTATGTACAGATCTTAATTTTGGCTGATGAATCAGTGGAAGATTCCGCAATTCAGGCTGATTCCAGATCACTTGCCACACTACTGTAAATACGGGATATTCAGGTACTTTGTAGAAGGGATATTTTATTTCTTATCCTATGCCACATTTATGACAATTTGTGCCCTAATCCCCATTACATCTATTAATGTCTCATATTGTTTAGATTTATGATATGGTCGTTCTAAAAGGTTATTTAATTTTATTGATAACTAGAGAAATTATTCGAGTGATCACATTCGAAGTCGAAATATGACTGACAGCCTAATTTTTAATTTTGATTTTAAAAAACAACAGTCAGTTGCTATATTAAAGCCAAAACATCGGTGGTCAAAAAAAATTTCTGCATAATCAAGAAATGATAACAATGAGTTTACAATCTTCTATGGTAAACAATCAGAAAATATTCTCTACATGAATAACCACATAAAAGAGAAAGTGACCGACTTAAATGTAAAATTTTCCGTCATGAAAACTTTCATGTGAATATGATCATACTCATATACTAATCAAAGCTTCCATACATACCTCAGTAACAAAAGTCTCTTTAGGAGACAAAAATCAAACGATAAGCTTTACATAATCAATCACTAAAGTATTATGCTTAGTTGCTTCCTTAGCGCAAGCACCATCAACTTTGGGAGACCCATCACAGTGGATCAAATAAAATCCTCTTACTAAATTGAGTGTTTTAAGTTGCAGGTATTATAGTGATTTAACATTTAAGTCAGAGAGTTCACTTTTAAGAAAGTATGTATATAGAGAGAGATATAGTTATATACACATTTTGGCGTGATTTCTTCTGTTATTTCTTTTTTGATATGCTTTCTCTCGAATCGAGGGTCTACCAAAAACCTCTCTATCTCCCAAGGTTGGGGTAAGGCTGCATGCACCTTCCCCATCCCCAGATCCTACTTGTGGGATAACAATGGGTATGTTGTTATTTTAATTGTTAGCAACACTTTGGTTCCGACATCCCACGTGACATGTTTAAGATCACAAGATTCAAAACACATTTTTATATATTATACACGTATAGTTTAAGATTACAAGATTCAAAACTATTCTTTATTCTCATAAGCTCTGTGCCCAATCAAACTAAGAAATGAAACGGAGGGATTAATATTTTATCTATAAGTTATCTCGTACATATATGCAAGTTATATAACAAAAATTTGTTGACCTACAAATCTGGCATATCTATATATCTATATCGATATCTATACTACCTTAAAAGCATTAGCTCTCTAACTTGAATGTTAAATTATTATAATATCCTCAACTATTTCAAAGGGTTGTGATTTTTTTGAAGGGTTGTGATTTTTTTGAAGGGTTGTGATTTTTTTGAAGGGTTGTGACTTTTTCAAAAGGTTGTGACTTTTCGAAGGGTTATCACTTTTCCGATGAGTTGTGATTTTTTCAAAAGGTTGTGAATTTTCTGAAGAGTTGTTACTGTTTCGAAGGATTACGACTTTTTTTTGAAGGGTTGCACTTTTTCCAATAAGGTCTAATAAACACATGTTCACACCTACCCTTTGTTGGCTATAAATAGAGGGGTTCCTCTCATTTTATTAAAGTTTTCTACCCTTCTTAGAAAAATCAAGAGTGATTTGCATTAGTTGATCGAGTTTGAAATTCTGTGGAATTTGAGGTATCACTATTCTTCTTTGATATCCATGAGGAACATTTTGCCACGATTGTTGATTGATTTTAGTGTGTGTGTGTGTATGTGTATATATATATATATATGCTTAAGTCATCTGTCGCCCCTTAAAGTTGTCTCTACCTTGTTCCTATTAGCCACTCCAATCTTCAACAAATAAATACTTATTGAACTTTTTTCTGAAACTTAGTCTAGAGAGGGAGTGCGTGTAATACACATGCATATGAGGTGGCAACATGACAAATCAAATAAAGACATGTGACATTTTAATTCAAAATAATTATAAAAATATATTTTGAATATAACAAAATCCTAAAAGGAAATACTTTAAACTAAAAAAGTAAATGAAATTATACACTCCCTAATCCCACCGCCGCACCCCACCCACCTCAAACCTTTCCATTTCTTCTATTCCCTAATAGACTTACCTTGTCCGCCATTGTTAACCTCCATTTAGAAAAATTAGAGGTTTTAACATATATTATATGTGAATTTATCATTTTTATTGAACTTTATGCCTTCTTTCGTATTTCCATTTAATTTGATAATGTTTTCTTAAATTTTGTTCTTCTTTTCTTTTTTTCAAATTATTATTTTATGTTCGATTTGTGAGGAAGAATGGGTGTGTGTGGGGAGAGGTGAAGATGGAGAGAGATAATATTTAAATAATAATCTCCATTTTTTCCGACAAAGAAGATATGGATGGTCTCCATTTTTTCGGGCAAAGAAGACGTACATAATAATCTCCATTTTATCTGATAAAGAACTGGTGATATTCATTTTTTTTCCACGGAAGTGACAAAAATAAGATGATTTTTTTAAAAAAAAGACGAAAATTTGTGGCAAAAAAAATGGTGATGGATGGTTGCAATAGCCAGTAGGCGTGGTTTTAACAGGGAGGAAGAAGAAAAAGATTGTTATTTTTTAAGAAAATAATGAGAAATAAAAAAGAAAAAATTGAAAAGGAAAAGGAAAAATGTTAAAATATTGATTTCACGCGCTTACCACACCACATCTGCATTAAGTGTTTAAATGGTTCAAATTTGAGAGGGTAGAGGTGTTCAATAGTTACTAGCCCTAGTTGAAGTGTCTAAGTGAATTATGCGGATAACTTTAAGGGGCCGCAGTATATATATATATATATATATATATATATACTAGTTTCCGAAACGTGCGTTGCACGTTTATCCCCTACAATTATTATAAAGTTGAATTATTATATAGAATGTTGAAATTAGAAATATTAATTTTACCAATTTATATTTTATTCATTAAATAAAATTCATAATAATCGAATAGTACATTGACCATCAAGCAAGAAATATGGAAAAATAATTATATTACTATAGCATCTAATAATATGAATATATCTATATGACTTATCCTTAATAATCTCTCATTACGCTCCATATTAGTAAATACACAAATATGTAGCTACTTAAAGAAACTATATTAGTAAGGAAAGAAAAAAGTAAATAAATATTATAAAAGTACATTTAAAAACGAATCTAAATGTCATAAATTAGTAATTTCAGCACTAATAAAAATAGACTTATAACATTCATAATTTCAGAGAAGATTATATCAAAGAAGTATAAATCGGTAAAGAATACAAAAAAATTAAACAGATAAGAATAAATACAACATTCATATCATTCTTAAGATTTTTACTATAACAATATATATAGTAAAAAGAAATACACAAGCAGTAGAGTTTTTTTCCTCCCGTAACAAAAAAAAACAATCTAAAATGGTAAAGATAAAACTTATGATACAAAATATCATTCTAATGAGGATCAACAAATATTAATATTTTAAAACAAAAAAAAAGTACCTGAAAATTGCATAATGATTCACATCAACACGAGGCAAGTGGTAAAGAAAAATTATTTTTTCATGATACATATGTATAGCTAAAGATTCATTGGATAAGATGAAAAGGTGAAGAGTTGTTTAAGTTAATTTTCAGAAGTTAAGTGATCTTAGACATGGGGCAGAGGAAAGGTGATTGTTTTTACTAATAATTCAATACATTTAATTATACTAACTAAAGAGAGAGGATAACAAATTTAATCATTTAATCACATTAATTATAGAGAAAGAATAGATAATTTTTATTTTTTAAAAAAAGTAATTCCTAACAATTTCCTATGAAATAATTTCTAACAATTTTCTATAAAATATTTTTGTCTTTCAAAGTTTGACCTTACACCTTCTTATTTTTAGTATTTAGGATAATATAATATAATTATTACTCAGTATGTAAATAACTAGAATTTAAACCATTGTGTCTAGATGTATGTATTTAAATATGATTATTTAATATTAAATTAATTATATACTAATATTTAATTTAATTTGGGGATAAAATAAGGACAAAATGGTAATTCAACTTTTAAGTTAATAGCTTCCCACTTATAATTATTATAATAATATATGATATATATATATATGTATATATATATATATATATATTTCTATTATATAGAAGAGTGCAGTAGTAGGACAACCAATGGCAATTTTGCAATTTTAAACATTATTATGGGCAAAGTTCTAAATTAAAACTCGTGGTCTAAAACAAACCATAGATGTTCATATGACTATAAATCTTCTTACTAAGAATAACATGGATATTTTAAAGTCAAAATGTTATTAATATATTAATACATCATTCTTGTGAAATTGACTACAGAGAAAAATATGTCACATTAATTAAGTTAAAATAACATAAATTTTCATAGTTTTAAGAGTTAATTATATTATATCTCTATTTTTTTTTCAAATTACAAAAAAATTCTTAGAATTAAAAAAATTTAGATTTATCAGCAGACATACGGATAAATCAGTCATTATACATTGATATTCAAGAAATTTGCAGACACATAGCTCACGGATGATTCCGAGAGCATAGAGTTATATTTGAGAGAGAATATGGATGTACCCTAGAGGGGAGAGATGTATCCAAGAAACAATAGTGATGTATTAAAGAGGGAATGAGGATGTATTCAGAGAGGATATGTATGTATACGAGAGGAGATAGTGATGTATCTGACAGAGGAGAGAGATGTATCTGATAGGGAATTTTTGTAATTTTTTAAAAAGCTAGAAAATTTTAGAAATTATGATCAAATAATATGTGAATTTAGATTTAAAAAAATTAAAATTATAAAGATAATTAATTATATTGGGTCCGTGAACGGGCCTTTAACTATCTAGTATTTATATATATGTTAGTTATTTAAATAGTGTACATACAGAACACACATTAAAGGTGGTGTACTATAGTCGTAGTGATTCTTCCAATAAGATTTTTTTTTATATCTAAAACTCAAATTCAAGATTCTTAATTAAAATTCTAGGCATAATGAATAGAGCCGTTAATATGGGTCAGGCTTGTTGGGCCGGCCTGGCCTAACTCGGGATTTAATAGGGTTGGGCTACGATTTTTAGAGCCCATTTGGAAAAAGAGCTTTTTAGTCCGGCCTCAATAAGCCTGCTGATTTGTGGGGCTTGAGAAATATCGCTAGGGCCGACTCGTGGGTCAATAAAAAATAATTAAAAATATAATATAATATTAAAATTTAAAATTAAAGAGAGTCCAAACTCAAAACAATTNATGACAAACCAAAAATCATTTCAAATAACCGATCAACCTAAACTTCTTGGCAATAGGTGAAGTCAAAGAACCCAAGTTAGGTTTACCAAATTCAGTGTGAATCTCACACCCACATCCCAATTGTATCAATCAACACGGGTGTGGCAAGGATTTTGAGAGGTCTGCGCAAACATAGGCGGTCATCATCTTTACCTGAACATTTGTGTGTGATGCAATAGCTGACATAAATCTGTCTTGTTCAAAAATTCTCAGCTGTCAATATTACTCCGCTCTCTTCCAACCACGTGAAAAATTACACTCTCAAAAACTTTCTGCTTAAAAATATCCTTAAGTTTCCAGGGTTCTGTTTTTTTTTCATTGTTATCGTGTCTAAACGATCAGACTGCCTCTTAGTTCTTGACTGATTTGGCAGAGTTAGTCTTTGCCATGAAACACTTGCATTTTTTCCTTCTGGTATGTGTGAATTTTGGGGTCGTCCCTTTGCAGAACCAGTAGGTTTGGTCTTGATCCGGAGTATTGCTTTACTATAGTAGACATTATCAACAGGATCCAGGAATGGATGTAGAAATCCTCTAACTCATTGAACAATTAGCATATTTTCAAATTTAACTGCAAAGAACTAAGGTTTCTCGAGGAAAAATGCAGTCATCGGCCCCTTTGAATTTAATGTAGATGCATGATTTCTTTTTTCGTAAATAGCAATATTCTTGTATTATCTTGTTAAATGTTGCTGCTATTTAGACCTACTGTTTCTTTATTTTCATATGCACTTTAAACCTAATTCTATTGAGATGATTTAATTCTATTTTACTTCAATCTTTAATCTGTGATATCGGATCACGCACTCAGAAATCTGTTTTCTGGTATTGCAGGCCAAACGCCTCCCATACAGAGAATCTATGGTTTCCAAAGTTCATGGGGGTAGCTCCTCCCTGGGCACCTGGAGAGAGGAGATGCAGCAGGCTTCTGATAAGTCAGTTATAATCAGTGAAATTTTGGACCCGAGGACTAAAAACCTCTTGTCTATGTCAAAGATAAGTGACTGTTTTGTCAAATGAGCTAGTTAGCATGGCACTGGCCATGGTGGCAGAGGATCTTCAAATAAATGATGTATTGGAAGAGCTGTTTGCTGAAGAGGTGAGGCAACTGGCATGGGTCATGCCTACTGGGTTTCCTGATTTTCTGTCTCAAATATAGTGAATTGCTCAAGTACACATCCAGTATTATCAGAGCTTTTAGCAATTATGTATATCAGGGTATTATATATATATATATAGAGAGAGAGAGAGAAAAAAAGACACAGAGAGAGATTAAAATAAAACATAATACGAGAGTGAACAATAAAAAAGAGTAATGACTATCTTTGAGTCATTTTCTCTTTTGATAATAGAAACAGAACTAGCTAAACAATTTTGTTGTAGATTTTCCAAGTAAGTTTTTTTTTTTTGGTTTTCCATGTGCGTAGCCCGCATTGGAGCTCCGACTAAATTCGAATAGCACATTGTAGGGCCTATTCGGGGGTGGCGCTTCCGACAAGATTTTGTCCATACCGAGGGCTCGAACTTGAGACCTCTGGTTGAGGGTGGAGTAGTCCCACCATTGCACCACAACTCAATTGGTCCTTCCAAATTAGGTTGACTCTCAGTTGTGTTATGAGACATTCAATTAGTAAAGGTCTGTTAGGACACATTCCTCATTTTTATTAACTTGAGCTGAAGTATATCGCTTGCTTCTCAATTTTAAATTTTGACAGTATTCAGTGCTTCACTAGATTCTGAAGCATGCCATGCCTTCCTATAATAGATTAGTATTCTGCAACCTCCATTAAGGATGTAGTTATTATTTTTATTGCATGCAACTAATAAAACCTTGTAACATTCCAGGGAAATGAGATGCAAATAAGAGGAGCATCCCTATACCTTTGTGACAATGAGGAGTTTAGTTTTTATGAAGTGCTTCTGCGTGCACGGCAAAGGAGAGAGATTGTGATTGGTTACTGTCTTGCTAATGCAGACAAAGCAGTCATCAATCCCCCAGCAAAAACAGAGAGAAGAAAATGGTCAGTTAAGGATGTTTTTTTGTTATAGCTTACAAGGAATGAAATATGTAATCCTTCCAGCCAACCTGAATTTCTCGTGCATCACTGGTACCATAAATGCAAGATGCCGTAAGATATTGTCAGTCTCATCTCGAGTCTCTTGTTCAAATAAATGAGTTGTGGATGCAGATGAAATTGCACTACACTTCACATTTTGGTTCAGGAACCATAGCATGATACAATCAACCAATTTTTTTGCCTCATCAACTCTTCACTTAGTATACTAGGATAAAGGACTGAACAAATTTGCTGACGGGTTTCTCTAAATGGCATACACTGTAGAATATTTTCTCTCATGGAAATGTGTATAATGTCATTTTAAGGATGTCAACTATGTTGTTTATCAATCCTACTATTTGTTCTACAACAACAGAGTTGGCAAAACTAATTATGTTTAAAGGTCCTGTAATGCAGGAAAACATTGATGTATCATTTCTTTTGAGCATGTTTCAACATTGTTTATTTACAATCCGTTTTTGCCTAGTCATAAGGTAACTCGTCAAATATCCAGTGGAACGTGAAGGTACAGCAAAGGATAAAGCAACTAGCATCAGATTGGAGGGCATGTTTTGCTGAATTAATAACACTGTTTGCTATGAAACATCCAAAAAATGTGCATGGTACATTAAGTAAATATCCATGATGGGTCAATGTTGCAATTTTTACATTTTCATTACAAAAAAATAAAAGAAGAAACTCTAGGTCTTGACTATACAAATTTTGAGGTAGTATGGTTGATAATCTCAGTGTCTTGACTGAATATACAAAATATGCAGTGTCATTCAGTGGGATTATTATTAGTTAGCTGCAAAACACTTTAATCTTCTATGCTTCAGAAAGATCGATGTTTTCACTGACGGAAGACATAGTTTCAGGGGACGGGTCTTGAGTCTCTTCGCTATCTGGTTGTGATTCATGCTTTGCAGCAGCTTGCAACACCCTGCTCTGAACATCAGTTGAAGAAGGTGAAGTTGGTAGTCCATTACGGTTTGTTTCCAACTTGCCAGCTGCCCATGTCATTGCCTGGCCTCCTAGAATAACTGGGGCCAAAAGTTGTCTGCAAAAATCAACACAGTAAGCATCTGTTTAATATCATCAAAGCTAACAATTTGCAGTGTAAACATACTCCCTCTATCCCAATTTATGTGGATCTTTCTTTTCTAGTCCCTCTATCCCAATTTATGTGAAATTTTCTTTTCTAATGGGTCCCAAACGGAATGACACATTTCCTTACTTGGCAAATGTTTAATGACACTATCAACATTTTACCTGTGTTGGATCCACTTAATTGGCAAAATGCACACAAAGAAGTACTCTTCTATTTAGAAATTCATTTATTTTAAGGATTTGAAACATATCAGTCTTTCCATATTTCTTATACTCTGTGCCAAACTACATTACATAAATTGAGACAGAGGAAGTAGTAAGATATCTCATATCACAAGCATGTACAAATTCTAACAAAGGTAATGGCATTTAACGAGTTTCTGGCAAAAAACATCATTTAGCTATGCTTCAAACTTAAACTATATCCTTTACTATCATGTGAACAAAACACATCCTTGAAGTATCTAAAATTTAACATGTTTCATCCTACCTAAACGCATGTTTAAGAAACTAACAGAACTAAGGCTGGTTTTCTTCTCTGCTTGTGCTTGGCCATGAGTATGTTTGCTATGTTGGATTTGGATTTTAGGAAGAGAAAAGAGGCACGAGATAAATTGAAAATGGAGAATAGGGTCTGTTGCTTGAGTTGAGAAATATACAGACAATAATCTGCTTAACTTCAGCTGCATTTCTCTTGTTTCGTGCAGTAAAAAAATTGCACTAAAACTAGCTGCTAATTCCAGAGGCAGCATCATAATGGGGGAATTCAAGGATATTAAGCAAAGGTTCCTTTTGCACGGGTTTTTTGGCACAGTATCGTGAATTTTAAATAAAACCATGGTAGGTAGAAGCTCCCACACTACTCAGTGTACAAATCTAACAGCTCAGTCTTTCTGAAGTCAAGGCACGTAGAGGATGGACAAACTCTTATTCATGCAACCAAACCACACTCAATCCCATGCAGTTAAATCATCTATGAACTCATTGTCGTTTAAACAAATAAAAGCATTTTTTGCTGGATGTAGAAGACAAGAGGGGAGAAACAAAATAGCTGAAAAAAAGGCCATGTGGTCATGCATAGCACGTCTTTTAGTCAAAGCTGTTAGTTGTTATCAAGAAAACTAACAGAAGGATGGATCTTGTAATAATTTAAACAGTTCAGCCATGACTTTTGTTCATTGTGGTAGTACGCGGATGTAGTTTTAAGTTGATGTAAATTTTTTGGCCAAAAACTCTCATTCAACAGAGAACCATGATAAAAAACAGATCTGGGAGAAAACATGACGGTTACTGATAAGACTGTCAAGATCTTCTGATATGATCTCATCATAAAACGGGCTATGTTTGAGTTATAATCATCTTCTGCAGTGTTAATGCATATGCTATAAGAATGGAACTATCCCTGACATGCTATAGACATTGAAAATCTATGGAACTCTACAAGACGTATTCAATTCTAGTTATGTACAAGAAGTATTCGATTTCAATTAGATTTCTTGGAGACTACTCTAATCTTAAACGCTAGTTTATGCCTATATAAAGGGTATTATATTTACATTTCGAATATTCCACAACCATCCTAGTTCGAGAAATACGCCATGATCTTATGAGAGAAGAATTAAGGGAAGTACAATTACATATTGATTTATCAATAAAATATACTTTTTTCTACATATTTTATTTATGGTTGATTTATTTTCCATATATTTAAAAATAATTTGGCAACTAATTGGCACACCACCTAGTGGAACCAAATCTACTCTTCATCTCTTCTCTCACTAATCAAATTAGCAAATCTAAAGCTAAAAAACTGCAAAGGTGGAGGAATGAGTACTTCAAGACTCATCTTTGAGTCATCAAATCTACACTTCGACAAGCCTTGAAGCAGGGACATTTGTAGACATTGAAAATTTATGGGACTACGCAAGACATATTCAGTTCTAGTTGAGACTCTACAAGAAGTACTCTATTCCAATTAGATTTCTTGGATGTTACTCTTACCCTAAACCCTAGCTTATGCTTATGTAAACGGTTTAAGACATCTTGAATATTCCGCAAATTCATGGAATATTCATAAAAAGATTAAATTCAAATCATAGTTCAAAAAATACACCACTAACGGCCTCAAATCAATGAGAGAAGAATCAAGAGAAAGAACAGAGTTGTACACATTGATTTATCAATAAAATAGTCTTGTTTCTTCATATTTTATTTATGGTTGATTTATTTTTCATATATTTAAAATTTGTTGGAAACATATGCATCTGCAGTTTCCCAGACTCATTGTACAAGTTAATCACAGATGGTACTCAACATCAATTGTGTTTTTTTGTGTCATAGTACATCTAACAGTTAATTCTCCTTACAAGTAAATTCCTATGTTCGTCATATATATATATATATATATATACATACATATAAACAAACGAGCTGTTTTTCCTTTCAAAGTAACTTCGTATGGTTGTCATATGCATATAGATCGAAGAGTTGTTTCTCCTTTCAAGTGAATTCCTAATAACTTCTCTTTTTAATCAAGACATAAAATTCCAACTTGTGTAGGCTAAGAGATTTTTTATTTTTATTTTTTGAAATTGGTAACTAGGCCAAGAGAATGATAAATCTGCCCCACATTTACAACAATAAATTCATTTCATTAGTCAACCCATAAACGATAAACAATGGGTGCGTTAGCTATTTCTTCACTTTATATTCTTTTAACCTTTATTCCATTTTAGTATAACTTTAGGACTGTGGCTCAAAGAACAAAAAAATGTATTAACACTATGTAAAAGATATATAGCATTTAACAACAATTCAATTCATGAAAAGGACTGTTACCTCACATCTTGTTTAAGATCTTCTGAATCCTCATACGAAGAAATTCGACGGTATAAAGTCTAGAAACAGAAAATAAATCCAGAATTTAGGAAATCAATTATCAGCTTAACATCTAACAAATAACAAGCTATTAGCAATGGTTTGGCTTTGCAACAACAGAACCCAGTATGAAAAAGTTAGTCCACTAATTTCAGTAGTTGTGCATGTATTCGGAATTTCGGACATAGGAAATTCTCTCTCTTTATGCATAAAGGAAGTTTATTTGAAAATAGAACAGTTACCTGACATAGGCCAAAAACTCCAACGTATTGTAGTGTTTTCTCCCACTCTAGAAAATAAAAAGAAAAAAATCTTAGTGTCTCCAGTTAGAACAAGTATCCAGTGATGCACTCTCTATCATTAAACAGAACAAAAGGCACTACTTTCTTGCCTCCTTGTCAAACTGAGAGTGAAGATCGTCACCGGAAAAAAAAGAAGGAAGGTCTTCTAGTGTGATAAAAATGAGGAAGGTACACAAGGTAAGCTATGGAAAACATTTATGAGGACATGAAAACCTATATTTCAATAAAAACCAGATGAACTGCTGGAGAGACTGCAATTTATATTAGTAGGCTAAATTAGTTTCGAGATCAGAAACATAATATAATAAGAGATCATCTTGTTTTATTAGTAATTTAAAGATCAACCTTAATATCGTGAAACCCAAAATTCCTATACGAAAAAAGTGGTCTGCTCCAAGTCCTACAGCATACTGTTGAAAATTGAACCTTGGGTTGAAAAAGGGAAGGTTTTCTTAGATTTTTGTGATTCATGAATTAATTATCTTAGTTTATGAATTCTAGAAGCTAACTGTATTACTCTTAGGATACATGTATTATTTTGTTCATGAGCCAGGAAAAAGGAAAAATTTAGAATTAAATATAGGAATGTACTAGACTAGGTACATGCTAGAAAAGTTCTATAAATACCTATGCACTATAGCCATTTTATGTATGCAAGTAGAGGGAAGTAAAGAAAAATGATTTCCTTTGCTTTTCTTCAAGAGAAAATGAGAGATTGAGAGTTTTCCTCCCCAAATTTTCCGACACATCTGACCACCCCCAAAAGAAGATCAAAGAAGCAATCACAGAAATTTTTTCTAACTTGAATATCTAAAGAGACTGACACAACCGAATTGGTTGAGGAAAAGGAACCCCCAGCGACCAAGCACTCCCGCCCCCAAAAGCGGAGACGAATAATCTGTACTTCTCCAATAAACATTATCTGTTGAATAAGCAAACCCAAAAATGGCAACTACGGAGAAATATGCAGATTATCAGAATATTTGGCAGAAATTGCAGACTCACCAACCAATGCATATGCTGCTGCTACCAAACCCTGCCAAGAGTGGATCACATAAGTTAGTGCAGCAAGCAAACAACATTTCAAGTGTGATAAAGCTAACCAAAATCTTGCATCATTAAGGATAGGAATAAGGCTTGGTAAACATGAAAAGGAAAAAAAGGCACGACATATCTATTTCATTATTCGTAAGCTTTAAACTTGGCATAATTACATGCATATTAACAAAGAAAGGGCAGAGATCCCAAATACATCTCAGGGAATTGCTCTACTAATGTATTTTGCTATGAGTTTAGGATGATTTTAACAATGAAGAATGACCATCCTTTATAGGTGACCAAACTTGGGCTCCAAGCATGAAGAAAAGAAATACAAAATTTGTCTTCCACAAATTTTAGTTTGATGTCCAAGTTTAATTCCTAGCCAAGTAAATTGGCATACGAGATTTTCTTCCATTGGATTTGACCTCACAAGGACCAAACCAACTCTTACAATCTCCAACTTGGCATGCATTTCGAGCATGGTATGAACAACTCCGGCCAAAACTTCTAAGCTTATTGGACAACCTCGTTGTAAGAAATAAGAATAATCATATCTTGTTGAACACACTAGCTCCATCTAGCAGTTATTCCCCCAGAGTTGCATCAGTTAATGCATACTCCCGCCAAGTACTTGCAATGTGCAAACTTGGCAAGCGGGACTATCTTGGTCAACATTTTGTAGCGTTATCGTCTGTGATAACCTTCTCGACTTTGACAGCTCCCTCTTCAACGACATCTCAAATGAAATGGAATCTCACATTACTGTGTTTGGTGCACTCATGAAATCTTTGATTTTTAATCAAATGAATAGCACTTCGACTATCACATTTTAGAGTTGATTCCAGCTGAACCGAACTCAATTCTGCCACCAAACCTTTCAACCAGATAGCTTCTTTCATTGCCTCCTTTGCTGCCATATATCTTGCCTCTTTTGTAGACAAAGCGACATTCGACTATAAAGTCGATTTTCAACTAACGACATTGCCAACGAGAGTAAAAATGTATCCAGTTGTGGACCTTCTTCATTCAAGATCCCATACATAGTCAGAATCTACATAATCAATACCTTCACTTTTTGGAAAGGTTAGGCCAACATCAGAAGCTCCTTTGAGATATCTCAATATCCACTTGACAGCTTCCCAATGCCTTTTTCTTGATTTGCCATGTACCCACTTACCATACTTACAGATTGAGCAACATCTGGACGTGTGCATACCATAACATACATAATGCTACCAACTATGCCAGCATAAGGAACCTTTGACATATGCTCCACCCCATCCATAGACTCTGAAAGGTTGAAATGAGAAGCTAACGGTGTACTTATAGGCTTGCTCTCTGCAGAACCTTTTCGATGTACCTCTATTGAGAAAGATGTACAACACTGTCTTCGCTTGAAATATCCATTCTAAGGATTTTCTTTGCAGCTTCCAAATTCTTCATGTTAAATTCCTTGCTCAACAGTTTCTTCAAAATATTTATCTTTGTGATATTGTTAGTAGCAATTAGCAATTAGCAATTAGCATATCATTAACATACAACGATAAATAAATTATAGAGTTACCAAGCATCTTCTTGTGATACACACAACTATCAAATGCACTCCTCGTGAATCCACGTGTAGTCATGAATGCATCAAACCTCTTGTACGGTTGTACCACTATCTAGGGGATTGCTTCAAGCCATACTAGGACTTCTTCAGTTGGCATACATGATATTCTTTTCCCTTGGCTAGGAAACCTTTAGGCTGATCCATATAGATCGTCTCTTCTATATCACCATGTAAGAAAGCAGTTTTGACATCAAGTTGTTCAAGCTCCAAATCATATTGTGCAACCAATGCTAGTATCACACAAATTGAGCTATGTTTCACGACTAGAGAGAAGATTTCATTGTAGTCAAATTCCCTCCTTTTCACGACTAGAGAGAAGATTTCATTGTAGTCAAATTCCCTCCTTCTGACTGAAACCTTTTGCAACCAATCACACCTTGAATCTTAGAATCTTTCACTTTTGGAATGCTTAATTTCTTTTTGTAGACCCATTTGCATCCAATTGTCCTCTTCCCCTTTGGCCTTTTAACTAAGACCCATATCTCATTTTGTGAACAGACTTCATCTTTCCATCATGGCTAACCGCCATTATGCAGCATCCTTGCAAGAAGTTCCTTTATATATGAGGAGGGCTCGAGATCCTTAATCTCTTCTTCTATAGCTACGAACGCATATGCAATCAGATTTGCTTGCTCCATAAGACATTCTGGTTCGTATCTGCCTTTTGTCCCTTCCTTTCGCAATTGTGTATGATTTCATTGACAACAAATTCTTCAGGATCTACATCTTTTGACTCATTAACTTGAGTCTTTTGATCCTTTCCTTGGTAAGCTCCACGACAACTCCACCTGCTTGTTGTTCTCGTTTCCTGATAACTCCACAAAAACTTTCTTTATGAGGATCAAGTATAAGGAATTCTTCAAAGGTAACATCTCTACTAACTAAAAATTTTAGTAAAGACAAACACCAAAGCTTGTACCCTTTTACTCCATCTACATACCCTACGAATATGACCTTAGCCCTTGGTTCAAGCTTTCCTTCATTAACATGATAATAAGCTGGACACCCAAATATTCACAAGTTTGAGGTGTCGTTGATGCTGGAGATAACTTGACAATATTAGAAGCACTCTGAACTGCTTCAACCCAAAATACTTCTGACATTTTGGCTTATAAGAGCATACAACAAGCCTTCTCAAGAAGATTTCTGTTCATCCTCTCGGCAACTCAATTTTGTTGTGGTGTGTGCCTAACCGTCTTATATCTTGCGATCCCACTAATAGACTGGATTGCCTGCAACCTCATTTACAAAGACCCATAAAGACAAAACAGCTACCCCATGAACCTTGGAGAAATTATTGAACTCTTCACTGCAAAAAACTCCAAGCCATTGTTGGTAGGAAAATTCTTGATTTCTCTCCATTTAATTCTCAACCAAAATCTTCCATTCTTTAAATGTTTTAAAGCATTACCTTCTGCCTTCAAGAAATGCAGTCAAACCTTTCCTGAAAAATCATCAATGAATGTGAGAAGATACCTCTTACCTCCCTTCAATGGAAGCTTAGAGGAAACCCATAAATCTAAATAGATGTAGTCTAACACCCCTTCCGTCTTGTGTTTGCCAGTGCTAAAGTTTACCTTATGCTTCCCTAAGACGCAGTGCTCACAAAATTCAAGTGTGTTGATCTTCTCACCATCAAAATGTTGTGGTTGCTCAAGATCTCCTGTCCTCGTACGCTTATATGACCTATTCTCCTGTGTCATAATCTTGCTTTGTCATCATCAGATAACTGCACTGTAGATGCATTTATATGCATTTATAGAGCCAACAATGGTGCTTCCTCCTAGTGTGTAAAGGTTATCCCCTAGCTTGGCCTTCGACTAAAGACCCTTTAGTCACTTTCATAGTCCTCTAGTCATGTACTTGTAGCCTTGTTTATCCAGAGTATCAAATTCTTCTTCTGATCAGGAACATGACGGACTTTTGTACTAGTCCTCATGATTCCATCCAAACCAGTGCCTTGGTATCAGAGCCAAAGTTTTATCTAAGTATGCTATGTGGTTGTAGCACTGTTTGAACTTCCACATCAGAAAATAATTGCTTTGGTTTTCTGTATTTCCAAATACTTTGTAGTAGAAGAGTAAGAACAAGTAATAATGAGTTTCATGAAGTTTGAAATTGGTAGATTTAGTGGGAATAACAACTTCAATATCTGAAAGATCTAGATGATGGCGTTACAGCGAAAGGAAGGTCCAATCGATGTTGTTGATGGAAAGTACCCTGATGACACATCAAATTCCAACAATAAGAAGATTGAAGGAGATGTATTGAGCTTAATCCAACTATCGCTAGCACCTAACGTTTTTTGTGAAGTGAGTAAAAGTACCAAGGAGATGACCAAACAGTTATTGGAAAGGCAGGAAGGACTTTACCAATGACAACAAAGATGTTACAACGACGTCTTCACACATTTAAGATGGAATCATGTACTTTGTTGCAAGACCATCTAGACGCTTTAAATAAACTTGTGATGGACTTAAAAACTGTCGTCATTAAAAAGAATGAGTTGACGAATGAGTTGACGCTTGCACGTGCTTTGCTATTTTCATTGACTTCAAAATATCGTGATATTGAAAATCAAATAATATATAGTAAAAAGCCTAGGGGCGGACCCACATGCACATATGAGGGTGCACGTGCATCCGGTAATTTTTTTAAAAAAATCGTATATATATGTATAGAAAGATGATAAATTGAACATATATTTAATTGGGCACCCTAACAACCAAAAGTTGCTTTGGGAGCACTGGTCGAACGCGTGAATTCTTTGCGCAGCTGCGCGAGTTTGATTCCCAGCGGAAGCAACAATATTTTTACTTGAAATTTTGAAGCCTTTTCTCTGAGAAAATGATCAAAATGGTCCTTAATGTTTTTTAATTAAATTTGAAGCCTTCTCTTTGAGAAAATTATCAAAATGGTCCCTAATGTATGGGGGTTGCCTTATTTTGATCCTTAATATATTTTGCATGATCCATATATTCCTTAATCTATTATAAAATGTAGGCAGAATGATCTGGTAGACCCTCGTACTTGAATCGATTTGTATTTTGAACCCTTCTACTTACCCCTTTGTCATCTGGACCCATAAACTAAATAAAACACAATATTTGAAACCCCTTTCTCATCATTTGTGTGTGCGTGTATTACACTCAATTTACACATGAAATTCCACGTCATTTTTTAATGACACGTTAGTATTATTATTATTTTTTAATGACACATCAAAAATTAAATATTTAAAATAAATAATATTTTTTTTAAATGTACAGTTCTTTTTCTCTCTCTATACTCATTTTTCATATTCCCACTTCATCTTCTTCCTCCCCACCCTCTTCTTCCTCCCCACCCTCTACCCTTCACCCAAAAATTAAAAATCACCACCTGCCCCTATCCATTTTCTTTTCTTCTCTTTTCTTACGGACAAAACACATATTCTTTTATATATCCCGCTGGCAACATGAAATTCCGATTATAGATTTCATCTTCCTCCTCCATCAATGCCGCCGCCGACCACCTTGTTCCTCCGCCAAAAGGGTGTTTTCCGATCATAGCCTCTTTTTGTTCCATTAAGCTTGTCTTCATACAAAAAAAAAAAGTTTCCTCCATTTAAACTTGTCTTTTACCAAAAAAAAAAAAGTGACATTGAGAATGAGAGTCTTGAAAAGAAAATCTTGAATTTTAAATTGGATCTAAATTAATCTTTCTTTGTTTCCTTTTATTTTCCTTACTTCTAAGGCTTTTGTAGTTGAAACTTTACTCTTTAATGATTATTTGGTGAAACTAAAATGAATTTTTTTTAAAAATAAAATCTGGGTCTACAAATGGGGTGAGGGTGACTGAAAAGAGGAGTTGACGCAAAGATGGAGTGGTGGATAGTTGAAACCCGAAAGAGGGGTTGGTGCGGATATGGAGTTGGGGATGGCTAAAAAGGGGGGTTAGGACAGATCTGGGGTGAGGGATGGCTGAGAAGGGGGATTGAAGTAGCAGGTTTGCTGATAAGGAAGGTTGGGGCGGTGATAAGGGTGGGGTGGGGGATGAATGAAGAAGATGAGGTGAGGGGAAGAAGAAACTTTTTTTAAAAAAATATTATTTTATATTTTTTAAAATTAAATATGTTCTTCACTTGCCTTTGGGTGTGTGTGTTACACTCTCTCGCCAACTCATTCATTTTAATGCCACATAAGCATGGTCAATGGTCAGAATGGTTTGAAATATTGTGTTTTAATGAGTTGAAGGGTTCAATTGACAAATGGTTAGGTAGAAGAGTTCATAATACAAATGCATACAAGTATAGGGGTTCATCAGATCATTTCGCCTAAAATGTACTCAATTTGATCTTTTTCCCTAAAAGTAAAAAGTCATCAAAATTTTGTGTTAAGTTTAAACCTGAGTTCCACTAAAAAATAAATCCAAAAACTTTTTCGTTCCCCTTCTAAGCCATAGCCGAAAAGTTTGTCCAATTTTATCCTTCTTTCATCTCAATCAAATTTCACTTTCTTAGAAATTCCAAAGAATATATATTAAAAGTGATTTGTGGCAAAGAATCAACCCCAAATTAAAACTCGTTTTTGCCGCCTCATTTGGCCCCACCCCCTTTCTTAACCACCCTTTTTTGTCACTCGGTTCCATTCCTTTCATTGAATTTAAAAACAAATAATTTTCCCTAACACAATTTTAAACAATATATAAGACTCCAAAATTAAAGTCCTACCAATTTTTTTTCAAGCTATTTTTTAAAAAAATAATTTGTTGTTGATTCTTGTGCTTTGAGATTGATAGATTTTTGAAGAAAAATAGTTCTTCTCAACCAAGGGTTAGTTTTAGACACATGGTTCAAGGGTTCATTTTCTAGATGGTTGGAGTATAATATGAAAAAAAGATGTTTTATTTTGCTTATGTTGTTAACGTTACCCTTGTCTCCTAGTCTTACCCTCGAGTCACTCATAGTAATGCACCCCCTATCTTTAAATCCTGGGTTCGCCTCTGAAAAAGTCTATCACTCTTGAGCAAGTGTGGCAAACACTTAACTCTTGTGATGTGTGAAGGCATTTTGAAGGAGCTACTGGGCTCTTTGTAAGAGGTCGTACTAGCCAACAGGGAAGAATCAAATCAAAGTAAAAATTAAAATCTCGCATGAACAAGAAGAATGCGGAGTGTTGGGGCTATCACAAGATGGGGCACTTTGGACAAGATTGTCCTATGTCAAAGTCCAAGGAGAAGACGAGTGCATCCATTGTTGAGCAGGTACATGATTTTGAATGATGAATATATACTAACAACATCATGCAATAGTGGAGTCTATGGCAACAAATGGGTATTAGACTCTGGTTGTACTCTATATATGACATTCCAAGAAGATTGGTTCAACAGCTATGACACAAGTGGAGGAACCGTAGTAATGGGCACTAATGCAACTTGTAAATAGTTTGCGTTGGTTCAGTTTGGGTTCGCTACCATGACGGAATCACGAGGACTATTACAAAAGTTTGTCATGTTCCTTGTGCCCCTCTCACAAAGAACCCACTAGCTTCGTCTCCTTCAAAATGCCTCCGCACATCACAAGAGTTAAGTGTTTGCCACATTTGCTCAACAGTGATAGGCTCTTTGCTATACATCATTGAATTTTTAATATCACGATATTTTGAAGTCAATTAAAATAGCAAAGCACATGCAAACGTCTCCTCATTCTTTTTAGTTTTGACAGTCTGTAAGTCCATCACAAGTTTATTGAACACATCTAGAGGTCTTGCAACAAAGTACCCGACTACATTTTAAATGTATAAAGACGTTGTTGAAACAACATCCTTCTTGTCACCAATTAGTCCCGGTAAAGCCCTTCCATCATTTTCCAAAGTTATTTGGTCACCTCTTCGGTACTTGTACTCACTTCACAAAGAAGGTTAGGTGTAAGGGATAGTTGGATTACACTAAATGCATCTCCTTCAAACTTCTTTTTGTTGAAATCGGATGTGTCATTGGGGTACTTCCTGTTAATAGCATGGACTGAACCTTCCTTCCGCAGTAACGTCATCATCTGGATCTTCCATATATTGAAGTTGTTATGCCCACTAAATTTATCAATTTCAAACTTATTGAAACTCATTGTTACTTGTTCTTCCTCTTTCACTACAAAGTATTTGAAAATATAGAAAACCCAAGTAGTTCTATTCTGATGTGGAAGTTCGAACTGTGATGCAAGCACAGAGAATACTCAGACAGAACCAAGCTCTGATACCAATTGTTAGTGAAAACATGAATAATAAAGAACAAGGAAGAACAATAATATTTAATGTGGTTTGGATACGTCCACTAGAGAAGAACTGCCTGTATATTAGCAAAGAAAGGGGAGAGATCTCAAATACATCTAAGAAGATTGCTCTACTAATTCTCTACTCTTCTAGTGTATTTTGTTATGTGTTTAGGATGATTTTAACAATGAAGAATGACCATCCTTTTATAGGTGGCCAAACAGGGGCTCCAAGCACAGCGAAAAGAAATACAAAATTTGTCTTCCACAAAGTTTTAGCTTGCTCTCCAAGTTTAATTCCTAGCCAAGTAAATTGGCACATGGAATTTTCTTCCATTGAGTTTGACCCCACAAGGACCAAACCAACTCTTTCACTTTGTTGTCTCATGCACCGACCTCTACTACTTCATCAGAAATGGCATCTGGTTCATGCTATGTTGCTTCTTTCGTTCTTCATCATGCTCTTTATACTGCCTTATAGCTTATTTTCAGATTTGTTAAACAATAGAATAGATTATTTCAAGTGTTTCTACCGCATTTGTGGATTTTTTTTAATGTTTGTACATAATAGCTATGTGAATAGACCTTTTCCATTCACTATAATCTCAAAGATTAAATAATACAATATAAAATTTGTTGATTCGCGATTGGAATCTAATGTACAAATGCATAATACTTTCAGTGTGTAAATATACAACACACTTTCTTTAGAGAATTTTGTCCAAGTAAAAATATTTATAACTCAAAAGTCACTAATCTTTTTTCAGTCATGCAAAAGTCATCTAATTGAAGTCTAGCTAACTAAAATTCAGAAGATGTGGCTCTCTTGATAATTTAATAGCTGGATGAAAAAAATTATGTACTAACTCCATATTAGTACCCAACCCGGCCCATTTACCAAATAGATAAAACCACAAACCCACCAATTCAAGAACATGTACTTTTGCATAGTTTTTATTTCTGCACAGCATAATTTCTAGAGGAGAAGAGAGAGATAAGGTGCGACCTAATATGCTCTAGAATCGGTAGGGTTTGTGCTTTTATATGAACTGATTTGGAAAATAGTTCATGGGTTGGGTATTGAAATGGGTTAGTACATATAATCCTTTTTATGAAGCATTTTAAATGATTAAGAGAGCCACATCAAAAAATTTCGGTCAAGACATGTATCCTTCGACCGTGTTTATTGTACTCACAACTTACCTAAGGTTTAGTTTTTAAGTGACAAAGAAAAGACAGCGACTTATCTGTTATTAACCTTCACATGGATGACCATGAATGAAATCTTTCTACTTCCTACTTGTGTGTTACAATTATGAGTTGTTATTTGAGTTGAATACGTGCTAATTTAAATAACAAGTTGAGGATACTCCAATTTTGTGAAACAACACAAAAGAATTTCTATGTAATGAACTTCCTTGAAGCTATAAACATGTATGTTCAGATTATATTTTGAAGAAACATAAGATATTATTTTGAAGAAACTACTTCTAACCATATGGACTCACTTTTTCTATCTCTCAAGTCTCATATGATTCTCTCCAACAACATACCCGGTATAGTCTCACAAGTGGGGTCTGGGGAGGGTGAGGTGTTTGCAAAAGGTTTATTCGTTGGAAAAGCAATATTAATCAGAATAGGCAACAGAAAGAATATGAGAAAAAGAGAAATTTCATTAGGAGAAATCCGTCCATCTAACTTGAATAAGTTATATCTTTATTTAGGGTAAAAAGAGGAACAGTTGCATGAGGGGAACTAAAAGCAGGATAGCAGGTGTTTTATTTGTATAATGTAAGTAGAAGAGAAGGGGAAGCGAAGTTGAATTCCACTTTTAACTTCTTCAACTCTCAAATATAGGTGAAAGGAGGTTTCGCTTTTCTGGCTGAGGGAAAATTAAGAACACTCTCAAGGGAATCAAAAAAGACTCAGTTCCTTTCTTTAATCAAACATAGCGTAACAAGAATTGAGAGTTGAATGCAATAAATCAAGGCAGTGATAGCAGTAAAAGAGATATTTCATCAGGAGAAAACCCAAAGTACATAAATGGAGAAAAGTGTCCTTGGTTACACCAACAGAGGATGAAACCCTAAGAATCAATATATAGGAGACGGGAGACCGTGAAACGTTTTTGTTATAGCCATTTAGTAAGACAAATGAGGAACCTGAGTTAAACCTGTTTGGCATTATCTGGAAAATTTCCCAGTAATGTAGAACAACGCATGTGGAGCTGGGAAAGATGGAAGTAGAAGGTTAAGGAGTTAGAGAATGGGAATCACCCCGAAAGTGTCATGGACCGTATGGGAAAAAGGAACTACTGAGGATTTCAAGGTAAAGAGAATTCAATCAATCAGATAAAATGAGCTTCCTAGTTTCTTGAGTGAGTACAAGACATTTCTACTTGTATAGATGATTGGATGGGCTTTGTAGAGAAACACATAATTAGAGCTTCTGGTTGATATGCAAAAATTACTAATATACAGTAAGCCAATTGAGAGAAAAAAGGAAAAGAGAAATGCTTTATAAGACTTCAAGCATGTAACACATTCAGAAAGTCTTACCACTCCATATCCAACAACTTGTAGTGGTGTTGGGTTGATTTCCTCAAAAATTGCCTCAGCTTCCTGAAAATAACCAAAAATGGCATATTACTGAAACAACCACCTTCTTTTCTACTAGTAGGCAATAGCTTTATAATTCTTGTTCAGCGCATAGTTATATATCCAATATTTACCGATAAAATGGCATAGAATACTGATGCGGTCGAGAACTGTTCTTTCCAGACAAATCTATTACATACATGTATGTTTCAAGTAAAAAGGGGGTAAATCAACCTCTTTCATGAAAATAAAAAACCAGAATAATCCTCTAAAGCCTTCAGATTACTTGGAATCAAAAGCTTATCAACATTATAATCCTACAAGTCAAAATTCAGTTTAATGAGGTAGAATTATATCTCAATCTTTCAGGGGAAATTCAAAATACAATTAAAAGCCTAACCGCATTAAGTTAAAATGTTATATAGAGAGATCTATTTTAAGAATTAAAAATTAACCCAGATTATTCATCAAAACAAACATTAGATTATAACTTACTTAAGATTTAAAGGGAACTTGAATAAGTTAAGTTCATGTTTACTTTTACAATCTTAAATAGAAGATACCACAAGTGAAATACAAAAGAAAAGAAAAGAAAAGAAAGAGTAGTCATTTCACAATTTAATGGGTGAAGAAAGCACATTTAAAGCTTTATATCATAGGGAGAGGGGGGAAAGAGACAAAAAGAAAAAAGAAAAATCTGATTTGTCCATCATCTTTAGTTCTTCCAGATTTAGCAAAATCAGTGAAAGGGCAACAGAAAAATGATAAGATCCCATTGATTTCTCCAATAAATTCAGTTTCCTTAGGTATTACAACTTTAAATCATAGGCAAAAAAAGAAGATCTCTCTTGATATGTGTT
The DNA here is from genome assembly GCF_001406875.1 of Solanum pennellii. NCBI lineage: Eukaryota > Viridiplantae > Streptophyta > Magnoliopsida > Solanales > Solanaceae > Solanum > Solanum pennellii. The sequence continues at coordinate 23,363,053 of NC_028639.1, forward strand.
CATGCTGCTTGTTTACTGTATTAATCTAAGTTGCTCAAACTAGGGTGTAGGTGTCCGATATGGGTCCGGATCTTGACGTCGGATATTGTATGATCTAAAATTTAAGATTCGGAGATATAGGTCCATGTATGGATACGGGTGCAGGGATTTTGCTAGAAATAATTCAAATATCTAAAAATGGAGTTATAAAACCTAAATTATGAGATATTACGTGGAAAACTTGAGAAGAAAATATTGATCAAAAGGAGAATCATGGAAGGAATAAAAGGAATGGGAGTGTCAAGAGAAATTTATTCATACAAGATATTTCACTTTCTTCAAGTCCACCTTAGTTTTTATTTTGATTAGAGAAATCACTGAATCCGTCCAGAATTTCCCCCTTAAATTTGGTCAAAGTACCCAGAACTGGTTGACCAGATCAGGTACAGATCCACACCACACCCATGTCGTGTCGACACGGCTTTGGCACCGAAAGTGAAGAGTCCGAGCAAAGCAACATAGGCATTAAACAATTTTCCCTAAAGAAAGATCATGAAGGTTGCCTCAACTTTCTTCTATTTCGAAGAAAGTTGCAGCAGAAATTCACAAAATAGATGGTCATACAGTATAAAAAATAATTCCAACGGCATGCAACAGGAAGCGGCAAACAAATTATGCACTGTTAAGGAAACATTTGGAGTGAGAAGCAAAATGGTGTCACCAAATCCAACGTTTAGAAGGGTTATGCAAGAAAGAAAGAGGTTGATATTTCACGAAACAATTTACATCTCCAGGAGGGATGGTCGTGAGCATTGTGAAAGGTCAAGCAGCATATTTTTACCATAAAGTCGTATTATGATTTATAATGCCTTATAAAATATTGATGAGGGAATTCATGGTGGCCTGTTTATAGGGAAAATGGCTGAGATAACCTTCTTACTTTGGTTACTTTGGAAGTGACTGATGGTGCCTTCCAAATCATAAGATAAGAATTGAGTTTCTGTCAATAGCTGTTTATTTTTATAAGAGGTAGAAGAGTCAGAACAACATTTTCCACTGCAAGTGGTTCGCTGAATTGGCTGCTATTGTGCTTGTTTTACAATAAGTCATGCAATGTCAGTTGACAATTTCCTTAATTCGTAAATAGTTGGTACATTGTTGGGGTAACGAGAAATATTGGACAATCATCCACTTATTTTGATATGCTTGGTTAGAATAGAACAAAAGAGAAGAACGTTCATAATATTAAATATCTGGTTGTATCTGATGCGAACTTTTGGTGTTTGGAGAAGTAGCTGACTTGTCATAAATCATGATGATTAGCATATCATGTGTGTGACTTCACTGTTGTATAGATCAAATAGTTTACTTTTTTAATAAAGACATCTTTCAGTTTTTGATATTTTAACAGGAAGATGGGCACAGCCTTTGGACCCTCAGCAATCATAGGGCTCACTTTAAGAAAGTCAAGAAACATATTAGATACCTCATTGAGGATTGTCAATGTAGTCTCAGGTTTCAACTCCTTAATGCGGAGGCCCTCTTCAACCCAAGACCGAAAGCCACCTTGGACCAAATATGGTCTCTGTAACATTAAATAAGAAAATAGTTATCAACCAAACGGGGCACACTTTGGAATCTGAGAAGGATATATAAGATCATAATCTTTTAAACACATAAAGTGTATCAGTACAATAACCACTTGAGGACCAAATTTTGCACTCTTGCATCTACATGCAAAGTCCTAATGTTTATTAAGTAACTGTACATCTCTTGATATCAGCAAGGCATGCAAGATTACTATTCATAAGTCCATTGTCATCACAAATTGAACATTCTATTAGCAATAACCAAGTAAAACTGATCAAATTAATTACTATTACTAGAAGTAAACAGGCAAAAAAGGAGAGGAAATACATACCAGAAGATCTTTAAAGAATTAAAATGAATCAGCATGGTGCTAAGTTACAAAGGAGTACACACAGATCTGAGGATTTCAAAGCTTAAAGTAGCCGAATCCCCACATTTATTTCTAACTGATTAGGTTTCTAAAAAGTACCAGAGGTAAAATGTTTAGACCATACAGTTCCCTCTTTCTTCACATTATTCTTATTCATGACTTCTGCTACCTGTAACTTCATGACAAGTACCACGGGAGATTGACATTTAGCAAATATACTTGCCTTGATTCCAAGTCTTCGGAGTGACCTTGCAATGCCCTTGGAACGGTTACCGTCAGCATCCATAACTATAACCTGAGACCTGTCCTATAGGTTGGTAATGGAAGTGTCAATACAAAAATAGTAATGAAAAGTCAATGGGGAAGGTAAGAATAAGAATCTTTTACCATTAAAAGTTTCTTTACATGTTCTAAGAAAGAAAACAAGAGCATGATTTAATAAGCACAGGTTACTTCAAGAGAAAATAAATCCGGCACAAGGCATATTAGCTCTTTGCTCCTCAAGTTGTGGCACAAATGAAAGGACATAGAGGAAACATCGGGAGAAGTTCTTTTGAGCAACATGTTTTTCAGGAGTTAAAATTTGAATTTGAACAAATGCAAAGACGATTGCATAGAAAAGGCAAAACTGGACATATATCTATTTTACTTGAACAATCTTCAAGTTCCTAATGACAGCAGCTAGCAGGTAGTCATCAAGTTCCCTTCCACTCTTGAATAGCTTCCTTGTAGATCCATCAATCTGACAACATTTTAGCAATATACAGAAGGAAAAAGAGGGCTATTAATTGAAAGACATGACTCTTTTAGAAAGCTCGATCCTGCCAAAAGAAATTAATAATCCAACCCTTGAACTTGATATACTAACCTCAGGTAGTGTTACATTGGCAAAACGAAACCGAGCAGCGCGTCGAAGATCAGGAATGCCTTCTTTCTCTCTGAGATCCTTCAGAAAAGGATAGAGGAAGAAAATATAAAACATTTGGTCATGTTTATGTTAGGATATCTAAAATATTTGGTCCATGTGTTCAATCAGAGCACTATTTACTGAGATAATGCAATGGAATACAGTGCACAACAAAGGTCTCAGCATATTTGGCATACACCATTCTGCCGAAATACGAGACTTGATAAATATGCAATGCCTTGCCTCAGGCCGGATATCAATGAGTACAGCCTTCCCGTCTCCTTTCAGAAGCTCAAAGCTTGACTTGGGAGATAAATCACCAGCATATCCACCATAAGTCAATTTCCAATAAAAAGCCCTGCAGAAATCTGATAAGCAATTTAACTTTCTGTACAAGTTAAACTGACATTTTGGGAAGGGAGGGAGAACTTTAATTGTGATAGGAAAATAACAGGAAACAATGAGATAAGGAGTAGAAGGGTGCTCATACCAAAAAGAAGTTGATACCGCAAGGAAAAGGATAAATGGAATAATTGGGTCACTTGGATCCAAGCCAAGACTCCTCTCCAGACCCTCCAAAGCAACATAGCCCTGCCAATTACAGTGTCACAGAGCATACCATCGTGTAGAAGAAGAATGAGTATTTTTCAAGTATGGAAAGAAACCTACACTATAACCTTACAAAGATGCAAAACAAACAGATGAATGAAATCTAAAGCATAACCTCAATCAGAAGCATAAGAAAGTAGATGGAATGTGAAGTACAATATAACCTTAAAAGGAAGCAAAACAAACAGAAGGTTGTGTGCTGTTTATTCTCTTATGAGGAAGAGCAATCTACTACGTTAATCCTTGATATATATACCTCCTTAAGCTGATATTTACGCTTCAAAGACTAAGGACGTACCAAACATTTGCACACGAAGAATCCCTAACGTCATACCTGTCCCAGAGCGGTCCCAAATGGAGTAAGAAGCTTCACTGCGCGCTCTTCAGACACATTTAGCAGATCCTGGACTTCCATAGGGAGCACCTCCTTCACAGACCCGTAAGAATACACAACAAGTGTGGCACCTCGCGATACCAAATCCTCAACAATGAGAATTATATGTCTCAATCCATCAATAGCTAGAAGCCCAACTCTACCAGAGACTTCTTTCAAGCCAGTTGAAAAGGCTGCTACACCATTACCTGATGAATCCCCTGTTTTGTCCACTGTGGATGTTAATTTACTAATCACATCATCAACTGCCTGAGTAGCACCTCTAACAGCTGATGTAACAGACGAGCTAATTCCATCAAGTGAACTGTTCAAATAACTTTGTCCGTTCTCAACTGAACCAGTGATTGACTTATTGACTTGAGAGAGAACGTCCAAAGCAGATGATTTCACATTGGATAAGGAACTTGTATCCAAGTCCATTGAATCCAATATCGAGGCAGGGTTTCCCTGGGTGAGATCTACCGTAGTTATGGACTCTAAATTAGCAGACTCTGGTGAGAAGTTAGCAATATTGACCAAGTCATCATTAAAACCCATCATCTCCTCCCTTCCAACAGGTACTGCAGAACTATCTACAAATTTCAGATTTCCAGTGCTATTGGAGCGAGCGTCACTAGTCAATAATTCACAATTGACACCATCAATTACATTCTGGCAAGAAGTACAAATGCTATCACTGGAACTGGACAGACTGCTATTTTGTACAAACTGTGAGTACAAGAATATAGGTGATTGTCCTCGCAATGAAGGTCCATTAAGATGAAATGAAGTAGACAAGTCCACGACATTGCATTTCAGCTGGTATGTTTTCCAACAGGAGGAAAAGGATCTCAACCCCCCATAGAAAGGAATCTGCAGGAGCATAAGTTTACATATCTGTAATTACCTCTGACAACAAAAACCTTCCAAGTCTATAAAGATACATAATTGGATAGTATGGTCGCCGAAAAAATGTGACGTTAAATTTCAAAAGCAATATCACGATTGGTCTGACTGGAGCATTGGGCAAGTAAGGGTGCATTCATTGTGAATGACTACTATTTTTCCTGAAATTTTTGTCTAAAAAGGACAAGAAGTAAGAGACAATGGGAATGAAGCTTTTGTTGATTGAAAACCAGGAGCTGCAGATTATCAAGATAGTTATATAGCTACACAATAGCTAATTGTACAAATTTAAGTGTATTCACATCTTTTAACACACACAAAAAAAAAGAAAAAAAAACACTTTGCTACCTGCGAATGTGAAGAAGAGCAAGCAGTAGCCGAACACACAGGTAAAGTTGCCATCAACTATTGCTCCTATTCACCAACCTCTCATCTTCTGCTTATAACAAACAATAAGTAGAGTCAAGACACCAAAATATGATTACTTGGGAATATTAGGCAAAAAAGACAAGTTAGGATTATCCATTCATTACCAACGAATGAATTCAAAGAAGAAGATGTCATTTGGAGAATCGTGTGGCTTTCTTTTAATCCATTCATTACCTTCATCTTCTTCTCTGCCTCTCATTCTCTCCCCACCCCCCCCCACCCACCCCCATGGGCCAATATCATTTTCTTTTCTTTATTTGCTTCTCAATTATTTTATCACCTATACGTATATACAAAATATATATTTTAATTACACTCAAATTTTATTCATAAATTCATATTGTATTTTGGATATCTTCACAACTCAAATTATTTGTCAATAGAGTTGCACTAATATTTAGGGCATGTTTGGAAGGACAGATAATTATTTGGTCAACAAGTAATTAATGTGATTGGTAAGATGTAATTACACTCTATAATTCATACACAGAGGTTGTGATTTTTGGTAATTACATGGTGTAATTACTCTCTTATTACTTTTTATTTTTTTTCACTTCTAATTTTAAGTTCTTTTTATTTTTATTATTCTAAAAATTTGAAGAAGTTTATTTTTTATTTTTTAGTATTATATTTCATTTTCTTCTTGTTCTCAACCTTATTTTACGTAATTCTATGTAATTTTTCTGTATTATCTATTTATTTAGGTCATGCTTATTTTCTCATTAGCATAATTTCATTAATATTCTAATTTTAAAATTAAAATAAAATTTATTATTAAGTAAGGTTATAGACTTACATTTTTTTTATTACGAAAAAATAAAAAGAAATCATATTTATTGTATGTTGAAATTTATTATAAGAGTATTATGTTAAATTTTTTGTTTTGAATTCATAATTTATGTTATATTTTCAATTCATTTGTTTTAGTAATATTGAATTTACATTGCACGTCATTTTTTAATTAGACTTGATAGATTATATTTTGGTCAAACATTTAATAATTTATCACATTTTATTTATATATTATTCTTTTTATGAAGCATGTATTTCACGATGTTTGTAGAAACTTCATACTTTTAGTTGTTACAATCAATTCAATTGAAGTATTTTAATTTAAAAAAATATAAATCAAATAATTTTTCCATAATATTAATTAATATATTTAAAAAAAGAATATGCATATTGAATATTTAATTTAATGTCATTTATAAAGTTTCTTAATTGTCTAATATAAATTTTAAATGATTAATTTTTATTTTTAAAATTTATTATAATTTATGATTGCAATTGTGCATCCAAAGAGAATTTGTATAATTGCACTGTGACATCCAAATAGGGCGTGTGTAATTATAGTGTAATTACACTGTGGCAATCAAATTGCTCAGTGTAATTACTAGATAATGTAATTAGCTAGTAATTATTACCCTGGTAATTACACCAATTCCAATTACCAAGTGGCTTTTCAAACAAACCCTCAAGTTAAAATTATATGACTTAAATAAAATACAAATTATATTTGGCTTCGTCATTTAAGTTGAAAATACAAGCCCAACTCTTTCTCTTCAAGCCAAAGTCCTCTAAAACTGCTCGAAGACCAAAATATCTCCAAAACCATAACTCACAAGTCACAACATATAAAGGAGTCTTTATTAGACTAGAAAGAAGAAGAACACAAAAAAAAAAATAGAAAAACACTACTCTTCAATGGTGATCTGCAAGTCTTTATCTCCATGTTGTGAGCCGCAAGTTTTCATATCTTCACGATTGTGATCAATGTTTGGCTTCACATTCATGGTGAAGTTTCAATAAGTATTTCGTCGATCCAGAAGAAAGATAAACTCTTGAGTTGACAATCGTAAGAAGAAGAATCAAAGGATTATAACTTTTTCATTAAATTTTATAAAAATGGTAATCGTTTTATAAATTATTGAAATATATTGCTTATAAATTGGCACACCTAGTGGGACACACTTTAACTCTATTCTCTTCTCTTCAAAAGTCAAAGTTCAATAACAGTAAGATAGTTTCCACAAAGGTCAACTTGAAATTCGCATCCGCAAAAACTGTTGGATCCAAATTCTCTCCAAAGTTTAAAAGTATCAGTATGACTACAATGAATATCAACTCTAAATTCGACACTTATAAGGATGTTGACTCTACAAATGACTTGAAAGTTTTCTTAAAGATTGTTGGCCAAATTAGAAAAATTAAAGTCGAAATATTGGAACAACAAGTGCTTCAAACATCATCCAAGTCATCTCATGTTTTTGATTTATAATCTCAAGAAGAAGGAATATCTTCTTGTATATTCTAGAACGGGGGAACATCACTGAGGTGGTAAAATCAACTTTGGATCGGTTAGGGTTGTCACAAGAATGTTATCTTCAGTCAAATGATCATTTTATGATGAAAGATGATGATGTCTTGAGCACTAGATTTTCTCTGATATACCCTCATGTCACTTCTCAATCCAATTACTATTCAAGTAATGTTCCAGCAATATTTTTCATCCTTTATAATGATTGTGCAGGCGATGGTTATTGAAACTTCCACTATAGAATAACAACTTGCATATATGACAAAAACAATTGAAGGCCTATCAAAGTACACCAAAGGTAAAGACGTCCAAATAATCAAGTTGACAAATATGATGAATAATATGGAGGAAGGAGAATTCATTCAATCATGTTCGAAGCTTCATGAAATGCAAGAGAAAAGAAAGTCATTCACAAAATAAGAAAGATAAGAAGGAAAAATATATTCCAAACTATCTTAAATGGTATACAGATACCTTGTCATACTTTTGGGATTTTAGTGCCCCTACCGTTCAAAAACTAAAGCATACTTACCCTTCACGCTAACAGAAGACCAAATAGGGACACGTGGCATAATCCTACAAAGGGACTCATTTGACCAATTAATATAACCCTAAATTTAAAAACCCACCCTTATCAACTTAATCCATCCATCACACTTAAAGATCCCCAATTCCTCACGCATAAGTTGTTGGATATATATCTGATAATGATGTGGAAGATGTTGTTCAGAAGCAATTGCTAAAAAGCCAGAGTAACAAGCTTGCTATTGCATTTGGGCTTTTAAATACAAGCGTTGGTACAACTATTCACATCTGGAAAAATCTACGGGTTTGTGGTGACTGTCCTAGTGCAATAAAGTATATCTTAATTTTCATGAAATGATAATTTATTGTACGTTATATGCACCATTTCCATCGCTTTAAGGATGTAGTTTGTTCATGTGGAGATAACAGGTGATATGAATGATTGATAACTCTTCCTAGTTGTTACCTCATGTTAATTATGTAAAACATTTTATTATTTTGAAATAGAATAACCACACAGATGCCCCATATCTAGAACAAAGGTGGACAGTCACAATTAAGGTGGAACTGATTTCTCTAACTAGTTAAAAGCTAGATAGGCACTTCTCAAGTATTGAATTACGAAATCATCATCATATTCAACAATAATTTTTAAAGTATGATGGATGGGTTATACAGGTTGGTTAAATGGATATGAGCAGGTTTTTAAATTTAGGGTTAAATTAATTGGTCAAATAGTCCCACCGTAGGATTATGTCACGTGTCCCTATTTGGTCTCCCGTTAAATTGAAGCATAAATATGTTTTAGGTTTTAGACGACAAGGACACCAAAATCCCAAAAGCCTAACAAAGGGTATTTGTATACCATTTACGATAGTTCAGGGGAAATTTTATTCGCTCTTTATTCCTCACTCATCTTGATAGACAAAGATAAATTTTATACCATTTCTAAAATTTATGGTAGCTCAAAGATGGCCCAGAACCCACCTTTTATGTCATTTTACCTAATTATCTTTTAATTTCCCTCATAATGTTTTGAAAAAGAAAAATGGCCTATAGTCATGGACAGATTTCATATATCCTTACTTTCAATGGATGTCACATCTATTGCGAAATATATTTCACTTGCTTTAATTTGTTTAACCGTTTCTATTTCAGTATAAATAATTTTAAATATGCATCATCTCATGTCACAAGTTGAATGAACAAATGAGGTAGATGACGATGTATTCTAAGAGTATGATGAGAAGATCATGATTTCTGAATACATTGCCAAATAATTGAAGCAATTTGAGAATTGGGATAAGTCGATTTTAGATGAGCTAGAAACTATGAATCTAGATAGGGATAATTGTGTCAAAGAAGTCAGAACTAACGTGTTTTGTCATGATCCAAAGTAGACCCGGAGAATAATATAGCGCATAGAACCCTAAGAGGTCTTATACAAACCACTTAGCATTCATCATAAAAGATAATAAAGTAAAGAGCTCAAAAGATAGCATATTATACAATAGAGTTTTGTGATAAGCGGAAGGCTAAATATAAGACTCAAAGACATCAATTACATCATACAAAAAGTGAGTGGACGTAACCTATTCATCACATACAAAGTCTGAAAATAGAAATAACATAAAAACAATAAAAGAATCTTGGTCTTTGGATCATGCGTACTCATCGATCTTCAAAACCTCAAACGAATCAACTAGCCAGAAGTATGGGGAATAGGAGTCTCGGACCCTGCATTAGTGAAACATGTATGCATTAGGACATGGAATGTACTAAGTATGATAGTAATGCATAAGAGGTATGAAATCTTGCAAAAACGACTTTATATGAATGTAATGACCAAGCTAAATCATAAAATAACATGTTAGAAATGATAAGTCATATCATGGTCAATGCAAGTTAATCCTCTCATAAAACGCATGTGAAATACTTTAGAAAGTAACCTTAATTATTTATTGTGGGAAGTTTGCTTTTAATAAACATAGACTATGTGAGCTTAAGATGGAATCTGGTGTCTATCCCACACTAAAAGAGATGTACTTACATTCCAATGTAAGAACCATAAACTTGAGCTAAAGTGGAATCACTAGCTTATATCTATCTAAGACAAATCTATGATGGCACATAGTCATGGGACATGGGTAATCGCTGCTAGTCCACTTGGTGCTAAGCATAAATTTCACATAATAGTCATCAATCTTTACTTTTCTTATTATCCTTGGAAAGGCACAATTAGTAACCAATCCAACCTAGAGTTCATTTAGAATAACTCCTTAATCTTGATTCAACTTAGGTGAGAAAACCTTTCAACCTTATGAATAATTTATGAGAAATTCTTTTACAATCATGTTCTTAGTAGTATGTGAGAGATCCTTACACAACAAAAACAACAACAACAACAACAATATTGATTCTTTACTCTCAAGGAAACCTTAAATTATGTATCAATTTCATAAAGAAAACATGCATATCTTTATGAATTCACCTTTCATAGTTAAAAGCATCATCATATGGTCATAGTCTAGAAATCGTGGATCATGCATGAGTTCATGTGAATTTAACTTAAAAACATGTAATTACTTCAATTCATGCAAAAAAGATAGAAAATAATTAATTAGATCATAATTGAAAATAACCCACAAAGATTGAATAAAACCCTAACTTCATTAGAGAATCTAATTTATAAAATCGAGAAATTTAGGAATCCTATGGAAGAAATGACTCCATAGGTGAATATTGTCATACCTTTATGTAAAAACCTCAAAAATATATGAGGATTGGATACTTGTAGTTGAACCCTGCCTCCTCTTCTTCTACCTTAGAATTGAGAGAATTAGGGAGGATGACTTTGGTTAGTTTTAGGGAATTTGGAGAATGTTTGAAAAGTGGTTAGTTTAGGGCTTAAAACTTTATAAAGGATTTAAGATAGAAGGCAAAACAACATAGTTTTAGGTATTAGTTGATTAGGAAAATGACCCAAAAAAACTTTAAAATAATTGTTGACCACAATCTATGGTTTTTAACTAATGGACTGTACTAGTAAACCGTAGAAACTGATCAGAGATTCTTAATTCGTCAAACATTCGATGGAACCCATAAACAACTAGCAGGCCTTCCCACAAACTGGACATGATAACCATAGAAATCAACTTTAAGCTTTAAAATTTCACTAAGTTTGGGATAACCTATGAAACTTATCTACTACTCGTACAAAGGTTGATGGACCATGCCGGTGAATCATAAAATGGGTAATGGACTTGACTTAAAAAAATTATTTTCTTTAGTTCCTAGGGTTGACAGCTACCATAGAAGCTTCTAGAGTCCGTAGATAGGACTGTAGATACATACATTAGCCCAAAAACTACATTTTCCTTTCTTTTCAAATCTGAGGTGTTACAATATCTCCCTTTTGGGAAAATTCATCCTTGAATGGAATTCAAGACAACATAAGAAGGGTAGGGGAAGAGATATAACAGCCTATCAAGAATACAACTTCTTTAACAACACATAACCAAGGAGAAACGTCAAAATCGAAGCTTAACATATTCAAATCTTCCCACTTCCAAATAGGAATACTAATATCTTTGGATAAACCTCCCAACTTTTGTTGTTCAACTTTCAGTTGTTGACAATTAGGACACTTAACCATGAGTTTCATAATTCCCTTCTTCATCTCCTTCCACCAATAGACCTCTTACAAGTCATGATACATCTTGATGGCTTATAGATTAATCGAATATTGAGAATTATGGACTTTTGATAAAATATGATCCCTCAAATCATCAACATTGGGAACACAAAACCACCTTGATATCTATGCACACCATCTCCCCCTTGGGTGAAAACCTCAACAGACTGTTTAAGTAGTGCTTCCTTCAATTCCACCAAAATTGGATCAAGACCTTGCTTGGCTTTCACATCTATCACAAAAGATGATTCTAAACCACTGTGTACCATAACACCACTTTTGGTGGAGTCAATCAACTAAACACCCCATCAGGCCAATCTATGAACATCTCAACCCAACTTCTTCTTACCATCCTCAATATGATTAACACTGCCTATTGTTAACTGACTATGAGAATTTGCCACCACATTCGCCTTGTTGGGATGATAGAGGAAACTCTTGTAATAATACTTTAATAACTCAAGTCACCTCCTTTCGTGAAGATTTAAATCCTTTTGCTTGAACATATATTGCAAACTTTTGTGGTTGGTAAAGACATCAACATGAACGCCATCTAATTAATGTCTCCAAATCTTTAAGGAAAAAAAAAAACAGCCACCAATCCAAATCATGGGTAGGATAGTTCTTCTCATAAATCTTAAGTCACCAAAAAGAATAAGCAATAACCTTCCCATTTTTATAAGAACACACTTGAGCCCAACTCTTGAAGCATCACAATGAATCATAAATCCATCAAATTCTTTTGGTAAAGTCAACACCGGAGTAGTGGTATGTGTATCTTTTACCTCTTGGAAGCTTTTCTCACACGATTCAGACTATATGAACTTAACCTTTTTTAGGGGAAATGTCGTCAATAAAGAGGAAATCAAAGAAAACCCTGCAACGATCGGTCTATTGTAACCATCCAAACCAAGAAACGAATATCCAAAGGAGACAGAGGTCTAGGCTAATACTTAACCGCAACCATTATCTTAAGGTCTACCTCAATACCCTTAATGGAAACAATGTAACCAAGAAAATCCACATATCTTAACCAAAACTCACATTTACTAAACTTCCCAAGGATTTGTTGGTCCTTGAGGACTTGCAAAACAATCCTCAAATGTTCAATATGCTTATTATCACTCCTCTTAGGTATATTAAGATGTCATCAATAAACAAAACCATAAAAATATATAGGTATTTATGAAACACCCTATTCGTAAAATCTATAAATACGATCGGAGCATTGGTCAATTCAAATGACATAACCAAAAACTCATAATGACCATACCGAGTTTGAAAAACTGTCTTCAGAATGTCATCTTCCTTCACCCTCAATTGGTGATAAATCGACTGAAGGTTGATCTTAAAAAAGTAACTTGCTCCTTGTAGTTGATCAAATAAATCATCTATCCTTAGAATGGTTATTGTTCTTAATGGTAACCTTGATCAAATGTTAGTAGTGAATACACATGCAAAGTGAACCATATTTCTTTGAGACAAACAAAACTGGAGCACCCCATGGAGAGATATTCGGTCTGATGAAGCTCTTATCCAATAAACCTTTCAATTACTCTTTAACTTCTTAAGTCCTACCGAATCCATATGGTAATGAAGGGTAGAGATTGGTTGCGCATCTAGGAGAACACTAGATAAATCATCAGGAAACACTTCCAAAAACTCATTAACAACGGGGACATACTCAAAAGTTGGGGTTTCGGAATCTACACCCCTTAACCGAATAAGATTGTATATGCAACCCTTGGAAATCATCTTTCTAACTTTAAGATAAGAAAAAAATTCACTCTTAGGCATAGAATTTCCCCCTTTCCGCTCTAGGATGGGTTCATTTGGAAAATGAAACTTAACTACTTGGATTCTATAATCAATAGAATTATAATAAGAATGCAGTCAATCCATATCAAGAATAACATCGTAATCTATAATATCAAGTTCTACACGATCAACATGAGTGACTCTGTGGGATAAGGAGACATGATAACTTCTTTAGACTCTCTTAGACACAATAGATTCACCAATAGAAGTAGAGACAAAAAAGGTCTATCAACATACACGAAAGAACACCAAACCTCATAGCCACATGTGGCATCATAAAAATAATGTAGCACCGAGATCAAGCAAAGCATAAACATCAAAATGAAAGACTTTTAACATACCGGTTAAGAGAACCCTCTTGATCATGACAAGTTTGAAGTGCATAAAATATGTTTTGCTTCTAACTCCCACTAGAACCTGACGAAGGGTAACGTTTAGCCCGTCGACGATTATCTCCTTCATTCTTAACAATCAAGGGGAAATCCCTTATCTTATGACCCACTTTGCCACAACGAAATCATGCATTGGAGCCGAATAGGCGTTTACAATCATGCTTTCTTTCACATATAGCAGAAGTAGACAATGAATATCCACCACCATTTTCTCCTTAAGGCTTAGTTAGACACCCTAGCTCTATTAAATTTAGGGTCCGAAGAATTGGAGGATCCTTTACTAGAAAATCTTTGTCGAAACTTAGAGTGATCATATCATCGGATCTCAAATGTGAAAAGTCACTATCACCGGTCCTTGCCTTCTTTCCCTCTTTAGATCTTTCCCTTAAGTTTCTCCTCTTCTATTTATTAAGCATGAACATTAGACGATAAATATCCATATCATTAATGAACATAGCGGTACAACATTCTTTAACCATTATCTCAGACACTCCCGAAATGAGCTTACTTATCTTTGCCCTAGGATTGACAACCATATTAGGAGCATATATTGACAATTGTGTGAACTTTAAGAAATACTCCTTCACACTCATATTTCCTTGATGAAGGTTAATGAATTGAAGTACTTTGTCCTCCCTCATATCTAGGGAAAAGAACCTTTTAAGAAAAGCACTCTTAAGCTTTTGCAATCAAGAGGACCTGCATCGAACGCCCTCTCTTCTTTTCATTGGTTGAACCACATAGCAACACTTTAAAAATGAAAAACAATAGATTATCCCTTTTCCATTGACATCGCTCCCATGATCATCAACACCTTGTATACCTTATCAATATACTATTGAGAATCTTCCTTAATCTTGGAACCATGAAATTCTTGAAGATTCATCCTAATGAAGTCCCCCTCACTCTAATTGTTGACATACCTGATATACCATGAATTTACGATACTTTTAAACCGTTTCACATAGAGTTTGTGTGTGTCTTGGGCTATTTTGTTATTAGGCATAATGTTTAGTGTGTAATTCTTGAAGGAAATATGATTGGATGTGGTTGATAAAGATGCAAGATGAAAAGTGTTGAAATAGTCACCGACAGAGCCACCCACCTATCGTTGGTCCAATGACGGTCGTGGATAGGCAGTCGTAGGCCCAGGTTTTGGGAGTTGAGTTCCAATACTCAGTCCATGGAGTGCCAGGACAGACCGTAGTCTAGTGCACGGACCGTAGGTGGTGCATCATAGGTGGAAGATCAGGGAAGTTGAAGATTCTAGTACCTGATTAAATTTTCCAAGTGTTGAACCACGGAGGGGGACCTTCGGACCGTAGGGCGACCCATTGTCCGTAGGTCGTGGTATCGATAGAAGCCGCATTCCAACATTTATTTACCCGTATTATTTTGGATTTGTATTCTATAAATAGAAGTTGTAATCCTCGTTTTGGAGGTTAGACATTATTTTTTGAACTTTTAATTTTTAGTCTTTTGGAAATTAGTTTTGCAAACACTTGGCAATTTCATTTTCGGAATTCGTTCAATTTTCACTTTGAATCTCAATTCAAGATTTGGGTTTTCATCTATTCTAACGGTTAGTTTATGAATTCTTTTACCTAATTATGAATTGTGAACTCTCAAGCATGAATAGATAAATCCACAACGAGGAACGTTTTGGAAACAATGAGCAATTAACAAAGTATAAATACTAATTAAGTAATTCTTGAATAGTGTTTATGCATGTATTGTTAGTCTTTTCATTTAGAAGTCTTTATAACAGTTGCAAATGTTAGAACTCGCCTCATTTCTACTTGCCAGAGCAAGGAGATAATGAATGAGAAAAGGGTTAAACCACAGAGATTTAGTGGATGATATCTTATAGTCTAATGTTAACTGGAGTGAGGGTGAAAACTAAGTCATACATTGATGTGATGACTAATCTGAGGTAAAGTTAAGGGTTAGTAAAGCATACACAGTATACAAACCAAAGTGTATGGTGAATTCCCTACTTGGAGGATCAATCACTTAGGGATACCTAACTTGTCAACTTTGCATGTAAAACACAAGGAAATGATTACTATTATTGGGTTAACTGCGCTATAAACTTATAGGGAACACATATGCCTAGTTTGTTTCTCATATTAATAACACTAAGTTTGAATCTTGTCTACTTGTACTTAAACATTCAAGTCTATTACTTTTATAACAAAATCTCCCTATTTACTTTTCTCAAAATACTTTGGCTAAACAGATATGAAAGTGAGTTAAGTTTGAGTCTAAAACATATTTCTCATGGGATCGACCCCAACCTACAACTTGGATTCTTTACTTGATAACGATCGCTTATACTTCTTTAGGGAGGTGTAATTTGAGCGTATTAAATTTTGGCGCTACTGCTGGGGAATTGGCCTTTAAAGTTTAACTATATTATTAAACTTTAGTCAAGTATTTCCTAATTTTACGTTTTCCTTTTGTTTTTGTTTGCTACAAGTTTCTTCTCTAGTGTATGCAAAGTACATGGAGTCGAGGTGGACTATTGACCCTCTACCACCTAGAGTTGTGTAAAACTTTGAGAAAAATGAATAATAAAGGGTATCACAACAATCCAATCAGAGAGAATGTAGGTGATGGAGTAGAATTGCAGCCAACTAGGGTTGTTAATGTGCACACTCAAGAACACAGTGATAATCTAATCGAAAGTGCAGAAAGGGTACAAAATCCTCAAGCACCTAGGTTGAATGATAATTACAGGGTTGACTAAAATACAGTTGAATCACAAGGGCCTATTGTTCTTCCTCCTCTACCTCTAGGGCATACATTTGTGGCATACATTTGTGGTGACCAACAGTCCGATGCAAATGGTTACAACAAGAGGATTGTTTTTTGGTCTAGCTTCGGAAGATCCACACGGTTGCATGCCTAAATTGAACAGTGTCGTTAAGAGTTGTGTGGGACAACCGGAATTGGATATGAATGTCATAGGTTTGAGAGTCTTCCCTCTATAATTGACTTGTGATGTTGCGTTTTGGTTTTCTAAGCTTCCATACAATTCGATTCATACATGGGACCAACTGCATAGGGTGTTCATGTGAAGTATTTTCCAGTGTCTAAGAAGCTAAATCACTAGGAAAAATTGAACAATTTCATAACACTACCTGGAGAGTTTGTAAGCTGTTCATGGGATAGGTTCACTACGTTCACCAAAAGTGTTCTGAATCACCACATTGATGATGAGTCACTAAATGAGTATTTCTACAAAGGGCAGGATGACAATCGAAAGGTTATGCGATATAATACTTATGGAGGGTCATATTGTGATTGCAATTTTGAGGAGATCGCTAAAAAATTAGAGAAGATTTCCCAAAACAATAAGGCATGGAGCACTAGAAAGTCTAATACTGGAAGGAGCATATTTGCGGTCCAAACTACACTAAATCATGCAAATGATTATATTCATGAAGAGATGGCTCAAATGATGACAGAAATGGGTTTGGTATATATTGAAATATGTGAGTGAAGGTGCAGAAAAAGTGAATGCGGTAAAATACTTAACTAGACCTCTACCACCACCAGTTGAGAAATGTTACTATGAGGAGGATGCATACTTGGTGAATGATCAGACAAGGGGTTTCCAAACCAAACACCCAAGGTTCCAACTTAGGTAATTAGCGGCAAGGTCAAGGAAACCAAGGTCGGAACTATGAAAGCTACAATCAAAAGGGAAACTATGTACCGGATGGGAACTACAATCGTGATAACAACTACAATCGGAACAACTATGGCGAAAGGAATGAGAGAGTTGGGCCCTATGTTCCACCTATTAATAGAGAATCTGGTAATAGCGAGGGTGCTAGTAGTATGTCACACATTGAGAATATGATGCAGAAGATGATATAGATGTTTGATGCGACTGATACAAATATGAAAGATATGTGAAACGAGTTGTTTGGAATCGGTTAAAAAGTTGATGCTTATGAAGTGTGGATCAATCCCTTGAGCAGTCGTTTAGTCAATCGTCCACTATTTTGAACCCACGTCAACCTAGAACGCTCCCAATCAACACCATTTAGAATATGAAGAATGATGGGCATCGTATGACAATCACTACTCGCGGAAGTAAACAGGCCATTGATCCCCCTTTGAAGTCTGAGGTTGAAAGTGTGGTACAAAAAAAAATGTTGATGAGATTGAGGTTACTAAAGATTCAAAAAATGATACAGAGAAGGAAGCAGAGGTGACCCAAAAATTCATTCCCATACCTAGACCTCTACCTCAATTCCCACAGATATTGGTGAAAAAGATTGAAGAAGGAAAATATTGCAGGTTCATAACTATGTTGAAACAACTTTCCATTAATGTTCCGTTGATAGAAGATTTGGAGAAAATGTCTAGTATGCAAAATTCATGAAGGATTCGGTGACCAAAAGGAGGGCTGTCAGTTTTGAGGAAGAATAAAGGCCAAAATCATATGCAGCCACTCAAACTTGTCCCGATCATTCATTTAGACACCTCAACTAGACGTACTACCTATTGAACACTTCTACCATTCTGAATTTGAACCATTTGAACATTTTTTTGAGAATAAACTAAAAATAGAGGATGTGTGAAATACACTCGCGCTGACATGTCAATTTGACCAATTAAATAATGACATGTGTTATTTTTTAATCCAAAAAATTATTTAAACATTATATTATAAAGTAAAAAAAAGGAAATTATTTTAAAGTAAAAAAAAATGAAAAAAAAAACTTAAACTTAAATCACCCACTTCCCCTGCCTTACACTAAAACCCAAAACATACATTTCCCTCTAACTCCATTAATGGCGACCCTCCCCCTCCCTGTACAGTGCCATCTTCAACCCGACAAATTTTTCTTTTCATCAGCTTTTTTATTAATTATAACTTTTACTTCATCTCGGTTTTTAGGTAGAGAAAGATGGAGAAAAAAATCTCTCCGGAAAATTTCTAAGTTTCATTTTTCATTGTCGAAAAAAATGGAATTATTTTGATTTTTTTTATGTTTCATAATCGATTAATTTTTTTGGATGAAGAAACATCCTTACATTAGGCCAATATACATCAATTTAAAGTCAAAGCAACACATTTACAACAAATTAAAAACTTCAATAACAATTTGAGCAAAGTAAATAATTGATAGAAAAATCCTCCAATAAATTCAAACAACTGGACATCAATTTAACACCAAATTATTAAATCAACAGCAAAGATACAAACTCCAAACTTAAAGCCTTTACAAATTAAACATGAAAGAAAATGACGGTAATAATGGTGGAATGGTGGTTTCAATGATGGTGCAAACAATCCTAATATGGATGAAAATGGGTCCAAAAATATAACAACAATCGAGCTAAAAAAAGGTTAAGTATCAGGAGAAAATAAGAGGAAGAAAAAGGGGTGTGTAGCGGCGGCGATAGTGGTAAAATGTGGTGTGATGGAGGAAGGAGTGCCAAAGAATATGAAGAAGAAATAATAGTTTTTTTCCAAAAAAAGGCCCAATTTAATACCTTCACGCGCCTAAAGGGTGTGGGTTACAAACAATGTGCCACATAGACAAAAAATGTTCAAATGGTTCATATTAGGAATGGTTGAAGTGTTCAATAGGTAGTACGTCTAGTTGAGGTGTCTAAATGAATAATCGGGACAAGTTTAAGTGGCCGCATATGACTTTGGCCAAGAATAAAGGTTACAACATTATAATGTTATTGCTACATGGTCACTAGTGCAAAAGAAAGAAGATTCTGGTGCATTCACTATTCCTTGTACTGTTGGAATGTTGCGTTTTTCAAAGGATTTGTGTAATTAGGTGCCATCATTAATCTGATGCCATTGTCGATTTAAAAGAAGTTGGGTATAGGGGATCCAAAATTGACTACGATGTGTCTACTCATGGCTGATAATACTGTGAAGAAGCCCATTGGTGTTCTCCAAGATATACTTATGAAAGTGGAGTTGTTTATTTTTCAGGTGAATTTTGTGATACTTGATTGTGAGGTTGATTTTGAGGTTCCCATCTTCTTATAGAGAATATTCCTTGCCACTGGGCGTGCCTTAATTGATATGGAGAGAGGGTAAATGAAGTTCCAATTGAATAATGAGGAGGTAACTTTTAATATATATCTGCAGGTCTTGAAGAATGAAAGTGATCTTACGTCGGTATTTGTGGATAGAGGTTTAAAGTGTTTATTGAAGAGAGATTGGGTGTTGATGGATTTGACAACGATAATGGTGAATTTTGACGGTGATGGTATTAAAGACTATGAAGAATTAAATGTCGCACTTATAGGTTTGAATTCACTTCCAAACCAAAAAGATTGGAGTTAGATATGAAGAATCATGACTCTTCACCTGCAAAATCATATGTGGTAGAGCCTCCAAATTTGGAAATCAAGGCTTTACCATCTCATTTTAGGTATGTATTCCTGAGGAAAGACGACACTTTACTGGTAATTATTATTGCTGATTTGAGTGAGGAGCAAGTAGAGGCATTGATTTCTGTATTGAAGAGGTTCAAGTGAGCTATTGGATGGACTATTGCGGGCATTATTCGAATTCCTTATGGTATTTGTTCTCATAAAAAATCCAACTCATGTCGGACAACAAGCCAAGTAGTGAGTACCAAAGGAGACTTATCCACCTATGAAAGAGGTAGTGAAGAAGAAAATTTTTAAATGGTTGGATGTTTGAGTCATATATCCCATTGTAGATAGTAGTTGGGTCTTTGTTGTATAGTGTATTTTAGAAAGGTGGAATTACAGTGATTCCTAATGCGAAAATGAATTGATTCCAATGTGGCTAGTGACTGGATGGAAAGTATGCATGGAACCACAAGCTAAATGCCTGGATAAAAAAAGATCACTTTCCGATGCCATTCATGGATCAGATGCTGGAATGTCTTGCTGGTAAGGGTTGATTTTATTTTCTAGATGGGTATTCGGGTTACAATCAAATCTCCAGAGCTTCGAAAGATGAAGAGAAAACCACCTTTGTCCATATGGGACTTTTTCCTTCAAAAGAATACCATTTGGGTTATGTAATGCTCCAGCGACTTTCCAGAGGTGTATGATGTCAATATTTTCATATATGGTAGAGGACAAAGATGAGGTATTTATGAATGTTTTCTCTGTCGTATGTAGCCTGATGCAACTACACAAGGTACTAAAATGATGTGAGGAGTGCAATCTTGTGTTCAATTAGGAAACGTGCCACTTCAGGTGAAAAAGGGGATAGTTCTAGGTCATCGGATTTTGTAGAAAGATATTGAGGTTGATAGAGCCAAAGTTAAGGTAATAGAAAAGCTTCCACCACCTATCCCTGTAAAATGTGTTCGGAGTTTTCTTGGGCATGTAGGTTTCTACCATAGGTTCATAAATGATTTCTCAAATATTGCACACATATCGTGAAAACTACTCGAAAAGGGGTGTAAGTTCGATTTTGATGATGCATGTCTGAGAGAACTTGGAGAGTTGAAATAAAAATTAGTATCAACACTTATTATTATTTAATCAAATTGGGGCAACCGTTTATAGTGATGTGTGATGCAAGTGGGGTGGCGCTTGGTGTGGTATTGGAACAGAGGCAAGAAAATATCCTTCATCCAATTTACTATGCCAGCAAAGATCTGAATGTGGCTCAAATGGACTATACAATGACTGAACATGAATTCCTTGCTATTTTTTTTGCATTTGATAAATTTTGATCCTACTTGCTTGGTACTAAGATCATAATTCATACTGACCATTCTACATTGAGGTAAAAAAAGATGTAAAATTGAGGTTTATTATGTGGATATTGTTGTTGCAAGAGTTTGATTTTGCTGTTAAGCATAGAAAGGGAACGAAAAATCAGGTCGCCGACCATTTTCCCAAATTAGAAGAGCAAGATATACTCAAGTTATGAGATGGGGCTGAGATTAATGATACATTTCCGGATGAAAAGGTATTGGTAGCTTCTTATGATAACGGAGTCAATATTTTGTTGCTCATTAATATATTTCCCATCATGATAAATCTGGAACATTTCTCAGAAGCACCACATGTTCGGCTCCTTAGAAAAAAAATAGCTTAACTATTACACCTAAAGGATCATTGGCTTCATCGAAACTAGTAACATCAGAAGCCGAGGTGGTAATTGAACCAGAGTGGAACTGGATCTAGACTGCGACTTCTTATTCTAAATACCTCCTCAAACTAGGGTCATCATCATGCCTAGGGTAATCCTCCTTATCCAATAGCACAACCTCTCGAGAATGCTGCCTAGTAGTTTGAGGTGCAGCGGGGGAGGTCTTAATATTCTCGGGGGTTCATACTTCGGCTCACTAGAATGCTCTATCATCTAGCGTGAAGTTCCCATGACTTTGACTTTCCTTATCTTTTGTAAGTGTTCATTTTCTTTGACGCCATTTCACTTGTAATAGACTTGTTAGTATTCAATGTACCAAAATAAAAGATGTAAAACAATTTTTGGTACTTACAAAATTTTCTGGACAATGACTATCTTAGGACCGACGGTTAGTACCTACGGGTCATCGAATGAACGACGGACCAGTTAGTACTTACGGATTGTTGAATGAATGACAGAACGTCGGTTCAGGAAGTGAAATGTTAGACCTCTAAAGTTGGAACGATGGTTCACCAAAATGGTCCGTCGGGACATAAGCAAAATCATGGTTCACAACTTATGCTACTGAGGTGGGCATCTGACCAACGGGATCAGACCCACAATCCGTAGGTTTTTCCACTACTCGTACGTCATAATCGTTGACCAGTGCTAGTTGTGAATTTAGTTGCTCACGCTTAAGAATTCATGATTGAATTAGGGCTAATAAAATAAATCATGAACTTACAATTAGAATATATGAAATTCGAAATCTTTAATTGAAAATCAAAAGGAAATATCATAAATGAAACTTCAAGAATTAATTTTTGAAAGTATTTGCAAAATAATTCCCAAAGTTAAAACGAAGTATCACAAAAAGTCTAACAACCCAAAAAATAAATTACAACCAATATCTATAGAAACTAAATCTTAAACCAAGTAGGAAAGGAAGTTTAGGAAATTTCAATTTGCGTAGTGTCATCAACAGTTGGCCACCCACTGTCTGTTATGGAATGTTGATTTGTGCATTCCTTCGTTGCTTAGAAGTTGGTCAAAGTTATGTGGATGCTAACGATGGTCATGTACATTTGTTGTTCAAGTACTGAAATTCCCCTTCTCTTATGTCATCAACGACCCATCAACAATGGTTCGACATTTGACTCATACCTCGTTAGTGCTTTCGTTGTTCCACACTTAGTAAAACTTCCTTGAACTATTGATCCACATAGGTGAGCTCGTCATTCGCAAAATCTTGCCACTTTACATACTTTTAACAATAACTAGTCCAAACTTATTTTTAGCAAAATTAGAATAGAACACTATCACATATAATAACAAAATAGCTAAAACTCATGAAAAACTTTAAGTTTAATGCATCGAAAATATCGAAAACTCATGGTAAAACACATATTTGAAGAATTTGAATACTTCAACTTGCATATTTGAAGGATTTAAAGACTTCAGCATGCATACTTGAGGATTCGAAGACTTTAACTTGCATACTTAAAGAATTTGAAGACTTCAACTTTCATACTTGAAGAATTTGAAGGCTTCAACTTGCATATTTAGAGAATTTAAATACTTCAACCAGCAGACTCGATGATTTAAAGATTTCAAATTGTATACTTGAAGAATTTGAAAACTTCCAATTTTTATTGGAAAAGTTCATATTTCTTAGGGTTTTCCCCATCGAGTGACTACCATTTTGTGCAAGTCTGAAGTTTGATGAGAGATTACTTATAAATTTAACTTTCATCTGTTAGATCTAGTAGGAACATGTGATTTTTGACACTCATGCAACTGAACTTAAAATATGGTCCTCAATGAAGAGGATTAAGTCACAATGTAGTTTTGGGAATTTGATTCAAATCTGAGATCTTTGGGATTTGAAGATTAATATGATTTTTACAAGCTTGGCAATTTGAAGATTTAGCTCAAATTTGATGAACATTGTAATATATATTTTAGCCTCAGGCATGTAGGAGAATTTCAACTTGAATGTTTTACTCGAATGTGCATATCTTTATGACAACAATTTAAGCTCTTATTTTGAGAAGCATTTTAGATTTCGGCATGAAAATTTAACTCAAATTGAAGAGCTTTGTGACATGTAAGATCGTGTTTCAAGGAGAATTTCAACTTGAAGATTTAATTCAAATTTGAAAATCTTTGTGGGATACAATTTAAGCAGTGTTTGAAGGAGCATTTCAACTTAAAACTTAACTGAAAACAAACGGATTAAAATAGTGTTTCAACGAGCATTTCAGCTTGAAGACTTGACGAAAATTTGAAGATCTTTGTGATATATAGCTTAGGTTCACGCAACTAGGAGTATTATAACTTACAGTAGGTTTATTCGATGAGGAACATTGTAACTTGACGATTAGACTCTAATTTGAAGAGATATGTATCTTAGATATTTAGCTTAAATTTGAAAACCTTTCAAACTAAAAGATTTAACTAAAATTTAAAGAGCTTTCAAAATTAGAGATTTAGCTCAAATTTGAAGAGCTTTCGTACTTAGAAATTTAGCTCAAATTTATAGAGCTTTGTGATATATAGTTTAGGCTCATACGTGTAAGAGCACCATAACTTGCAGTTTAGGCTCATGCGATGAGGAGCATTGTAACTTATAGTTTAAGCTCATGCATTAAGGAGCGTCTATATACACATTGACTCTTCAAATTCATCTTTAAACTAAAGCTTGCCTCCATTTTTGAGTTCTTCCAGATCTTCACCTTGGTAAGTCCGACAGATAAGAGATCGTTGATCTTCTCTTATGGTTATGCTTAATTTCATGTCATGTGCGTGAGTTGTTAATTCGTCGAATGTATTGCGATTTAATCCTTGAAATATTTATTGAAGACCCTAATTCGTGTCTTGAATTCACATTTCAAAGTTAGAAGTTTCACTAAGACAATCTGTACAGTTGATGCTCAAACTTCTCCAACAATAGATATACCAACAACTAGCTCATCTTCATGTTGGCGAGCCGTTGGAAGTTTACGCATGCTTAAGAAATTTCCGGTGCTATAGAAACGATTAAGAAATTCTTGCTTTAAATTTTTCAATAATTTATAGAATCAGGTTGAGATCTATGTATCAATCAAAGGCTTTTTCTTTGAGGGATCAAAATGTTTGATGATTTAATCACCATGCGTCTCAACATCATTGAAAGTCTCGATAAAGTGCCTATATGTTCTTTTAGATTTCTTTTTCCATTAAATTGTTGGAGCTTAGGAGGTTGATAGCCCTCAGACATTTACAAGTTATCAATCCTTTGGGTATACGATTTTGCATATGCTAGAGAATATTTAGAAGAGGGCTTCAAAGTTTCTTAAATGGACTCTATGATAAAGTCTTTCAATTAATTAATATGAATCAAACCTTCAACGGGGAGATGAATCTCTTTGATATTTGTTTGCTTTATGCATGATTCTCATTCGTCTAGAATTCTAGAAAGCTTCATAGGTGCTTAAATCGATTTTTCATGTAACACATCTGATTTGTTAGCTTGGAAAGTTTAATATCATGTTCATGTGCACAGTTTTTCAAGCCTTCAACTGCTTTAGACAAGCTTGCTCATTATTCTTCTATGGTGGAAGTCATTTTGGTATTCTTTGATGCTTGAAAAGTTGAGATGTGAGGTAGAGATTGTCCCACTAGGCGTGCCAAATTTAGACAATAAAATTTGTGTCAAGAAAACATAATCAAGAACGGAAAAGTATCTCAACAATCGTATTTATTGATTTTATAGTGCGAGTGTTTCAATCTCTATGATTCCTCCGAATTCATCTATTCAAATTAAATTCAGGGGATCTTGAGCTTGATGTTGAATTTTTCTTGAACTTGATCTTGGATTCAAGGATTTTAAATCTTGTTCTTGAATCTTCGATGAACTTGAACTTGTTATGTTTATCTAGACTTTATTTGAATTCAAGGGCTTAGAGCTTGTTCTTGAATCCGACAGTACTTGATCTTGATCATTCTTGACCTTAAATGCTTGAATTCTTAAACTTGCAACTTATAGAAAAAATTTATGGCGGTTGATCCACAAGATTTCTTTAGATACTAGTTTGAAATTTTCGGTCCCTTTTTTGAATTATGAGGATCCCTATTTATTGTTTTAGAATAGAGGAGTTGTGATAGGAACAAGATTCCCTTCGGCCAATCAGATTTAAGTGATATGACATATGGACTTTATGGAGCGGACTTGTTACTTTGAAACATGTCATGATCCTATTGATTTCTTTGTTTTACTTGGCATGCTACACCATTTGTCACGTAGCTCCAAAATGGGCCTCTAGGATGAGATGAAGTTGGGCTTACAAGCAAATTGGGCTTATCTACTGTAGCTCTGTCGCGCCCCATTTTTCCGCAAAACATGTTTTGGATGCATGACCTAACAACTCTTTATAGAATTTTAGATTTTGAAGAGTCGTCACTTAACTAACTAAGGCGCGTTAGGGAACCTATCGAACCAAGCTAAATCTAATTAAGGTCAACGAACCAGAGATTAGGGTAAGGGCTCAAATTTACCTCGAGGGGAAGGTGTTAGGCATCCCTCGAGGTCCACAAATGCGAATCGCGTCCGTATCTCATGCAATTTATGTGGGGTTACAAGTAGCAAGTATGGTCACTTCATGTATTATTTATTTGATTAACATGCCAAACTAGGTGATGACAATAAATAAATATTAAACAATTAAGATCACATGATTATTTTAAATGGTTAGTTAAGCATGCAAGACTAGGTGATAATATAATATTGACATACAACAAATTATAGAAGATAAGCGAGACAATTAGATATAGAAGATAATCCAATTTTACTTTACAAACTACCACAAACAAGAATAGAATGTGCAAAGAATAAAGGTTTGAAAATTGAGCAAGTTTACAAATAGAATTTTATTTTATTTAAAAAAAAAAGTATTTGTTTCTTTATAGGAATGATGCCACGATATTGTTAATCATGCTTCTCCACCATAAAAACAATTTGATGTGAGGTCGGTCTAAGAAAATTAGTAATAGTTTATATTTTGAAGACGCTTAAAAAAATTAGTTCAAACATAAGGACGTAAATAGTTACATATAAATACACATAATCCCTTTGAAAAATCTTGGGTAGGTGATACTCTCGGGGACGCGTCGACTTAATTTAAAAATTAAAGTTAGACCTCGTAATTCCTTTGACTTTCTCACTAACGATAGGTTAGGAGATAGTATTTTTATATAATTTTAAAAAAGAGATCATGTCCGATCAACATTAGAAAGATACATTTGGACAATGACTTTGACAGACAAAAAATAATGATTTAATTTCAAAAAAAACGGGCAGAAAGTTATTGCAACAAATAGCTTAGAACTACAGCGTGAGATTTATTAATGCAGGAATTATTACAAGTAGCAAACAGTGTTCAAATAATTATTTCGGGCACAGTTTTAGCAAGACATAATTTAGATTAAGCATGCAAAGACTGATTTATTTTATGAAATATGGGCAAAAAGTTAGCATAATGCAGAAAATTACTAACAGTGAGTAGAGAAATTTATATCATGGTTGTTTCAATTCTAAACATGCTGAAAATTACTTAATAACTCCTATGAATATGATTTCTAAGTAAAGAAGAATTATCCACCGCCTATAGGCATCATCTCTACACCCGAATGATATATAAAATAAAACTAATTCTTATGACATCAATATCAACAAAAAATAGACATGACTTCTACCAAATTACCATTAACCTTATAAGCATGAATTCTAGATTTATAAAACGACATTTAGAACTAATTAATGACATGGAGTTGATTTTATTTATTAGTGCTACCAACTAGAGGGGACATGCTAAATGGCAACTAATTAGCACTTAAACAAGATTTTAGTTTCAAATACTAATTAGACAAAATTATACAAGTGATCAAGCAATGATAACTTTATTTATTTTTATTTTAGTTGGATTTAAAATCATTTTGTTAAATAAGGACTATCAAACAAATTACAATAGGCTTTAATATTTTTATTATTTTGAAAAGGGGTATTTTGAAATAGATGCAAGCCATATTTGTTTATACACTTCCATTATAATAAATATTCTCTTATTATATAAGTGGTACTTCGGTTATAAGTAGTCAGGACATCGTCGACATGTCTGCTGAGGAGAATTACAGTTATGTTTGAGGATGGTTTGGTTATTAGGTGGTTTTTCATGCAGATGATGGTTGTACTTGGTGCTATTCAAGTTGAATGTAGATATCATTTGGATAAAAAGACCATTATCAAATATTTTGTTTCCACTTTATGCAACATATTTCTAGACTATCTTTTGCCAGTGACTTTATGAAAAAATTTATCATCCATGAGGCACAAGTATGATGTGGCAGACAAAAGTTGTATGAACCTGTTTATATTTTGTCAAGTGGATATATTTCAAAAAATTGATCAAACTCTTCTTTCACTCTCTTCTTTTTCACGTCTTTTCTCTCTTTTTTACTTTTATTTATTTTTTACTTTTTTTTTGGTTTCTTTTCTAACAATTGTTCCAATTTTCATACTTAAATAACATTATTCACGAAAAATATGAAATTCAAATATCTTGCCTGACTCATTTTATTTTTAACATTTTGATAATATTTTTTCATTTCGACATTAATTATTTATATTGTTAAAAATAGTTATATAAAATTATTTGTTAATTTTCAAAGATATAATTAATTACAATTTTCTATTTTATTATAAAAATGAATTATTTTTAAAAGTACAAATAAAATTTGTAAAGTTACCCAAAAAAAACTTAAGGTCTAAATTAGTAAAACTATCATTCTATTTATGATTTCCTAAGAATTTGTAAGAGAAAAAAAATAGAATATTAATATGAAAACAAAGAAGCTAGAAATTTAATATATTCTTTTGTTTTTCTCAATAATTTCATAATCTAAATGCACTTCAATCCACAAGTATTCTTCAAAAGTAAATAAATCGGAAAGAACATCAATGATCTTGACAAACAATTATATAAATTTTGATGCTATTGTCATGAAATTGAAAAACGAAATACATCCATAAACACCAACATAAATACATATTATTTTTGTCAATTTATATGATATTTTTATCTTAAAATTCAATGTAGGTGAAATTTAATTAATATTTTGTTTATTAACTTTTCTTACACATTTTTTAAGAAATCATAAATATAAAATAATAATTGTAATAGTTATTGTAATGACTCGGAAAGTCATTTGTGGAAATTTTAAATATTTATTTAACTAAATTTAATTAATTGATGGGTAATTATAGATAATTGACTTAATTGATAGTTAATGGGTTAAAGTGATAATTTATTTGGAACCGTACTATTTTACCCTTATGTATTAAAATAACTAGTAGGGTTATCACTTTTAAAAAATAAAATAAAAAAAAACAATAAGAAGAAGAAGAGGAGAAAATTACCCGGGTGGTGTCGGACGATGGAGGCGGAGGTCACGGTCGATGCCATGATGCGAAGACCCAAATTTGCTTCAGGTAACAATTTTGTTCGAGAAAAAA
>NC_028639.1:23400047-23423259 GCF_001406875.1 Solanum pennellii
CATCTGCATTATTCTGAGGCATTGGTTGTGACAAGTGTTATGTGCATTGAGAAAGAATGAGTACTTAAGAGGATGTACCATTTCGAGGGACGTATCGCGCGCCGCGATGGATACTATATTTCGAGGGACGTATCGCGCGCCGCGATGGTTACTATTATCGAGGGTCGTGTCGTGCGCCGCGACAGATGCATGGACAGATATGTCCCCCATGGGTCCCGGACTGAGAGACAGCGGGTGTGTATCACTAGGTCAGACATGCATCATTATACTTGACATTGCATTCCATTGCATTGCACATACTTATCATTAGTGAACTGATATCGTATTTTGTTGATCTTCTTATTGCCTTTCTGCGGAACTTGTGATTGATTAATATTGAGCTTGTTATCGAGGATATGTAATTTGTAGAATTGTTGTTGTTGAGGGTATGTAATTTGTTAAAGTATTTTTGTGGAGGATATGTAATTTGTCTAAGTGTTGTTGTTGAGCTACGTGCTATGTAAACTGTGAGCTGTTAGGTTGGGTTGATTTTACTGTAGAATGTAGTTGTGGAGGTTCGTTTGGGGGTGGTAGGAGTACCCGTATTTCATCCCCTTAGCTTGTGTTTAGAGGTTTACTTGCTGAGTACCGTGTGGTTTGGTACTCACCCCTTGCTTCTACAAATTTTTTGTAGGTTACTAGCCCGGACTTTTATGATATATTCTCTTCTTTTCCGAGGCTTCCTGGAGATTTTGTGAGGTAGTTGTTGGTCATCTCAGCATCCCTCCTTACTCTTGTTTATGATTTTGTTCTACTCTAGAAACAATATCATATGAGACTTATATTTTTTTTTGATCCGATTGTAATACTTTAGAGGCTTGTACACGTGACAATCAGGTTTTGGGGTATAATGTAAGTTGATAGTAAATTTTCCGCATTTTTATTGTAATAGTTGAGTTTTAGGCTTACTTGTCTTGGTGGGATAAGACAAGTGCCATCACGTCCATTTTTGGGTCGTGACAGTTATTCCTTAAAAGAATTTTCACAATTTTACAAAAGAAAAGTTATATTTTTAAAAAAATTGTTAAGATTAAAAAACCTATTATATCTTGATTTTATAAACTAAGAAATAAATTTCAAATAAATAATTATTATAAATAACATAAAATAGGAAAATACTAAACTAAAAAATTATATAACAATCGTAAAATTCAAAATAAAAATTTAGTACATAAAATAAGAAAAGCATAAACTAATTAAATTCTTAAAAGATATGATTAAAATAATCTTAAAAATAACATATTTAAAAAAAAAAATTAAACACAATCTACTGAATAAGGGACATAAAATTAAAAAAAAAATGATAAGAAGACTTAAAAACGTCCCTTTATTAGCTTGACAAACGAGTCTCATTCATATGTATTTGTCAATTAAACAATAACCCATACAAATATGACATGACGTGTAATAAAACTTTTCATGACTTTTCAAATTATTTCATGATTTATTCTCATACATTTTTGTAAATAAATCCAACTTTAAGGACCTTAAAATGCACCTAAAAGGCTATGACGTCATCTCATGTGGGAATGTGCCTACTGTGAGGCCAACAGCTCTTCTTAACAATTTCTTTCATCTAATCATATTCTCAATGAGTATACTTTTAGGTTACATTTAGCATGCACTTTCTATTGGTTATTATCTAAATTAATTATTTTTATGAAGCTCCTATTAAAAAATTTAAAGTTTTTTTAATTGATATTAGTTAATTATTATTAAATTCAATGTTATTGTAGACTTTAATGATATTTATAAAAAAATTTATCATCACTAAAATTATATATTTTATAAAATTTAAGTTAGTCTTGTTAATTAATTATTATTAAAAATATTTTTTATCATAGCGTGTGTGTTTTAGGAAGCCCATACCAATTTGTTTTTACCGTCATACAAACATATATCAATACCGCTTAAAATTTTCAATGTTAATAATATTTGTGTGTATTCATTTTACACATAATGGGACTATTTATTATACACATACTTTTATTTAAAAAAAATAAAATTATTTCATCAATAATACTTCAAGATAACTTGGTGAATAATTCTCTGGCCATTAACTTAAGTTCCTTCGGATTGTAGGGATATGTTGGGCAACTAAGAGTTATATTACTTAAACAAATATCTAAAAAAATCATATTAAATTTTATTAACTTTTTAAATTCGATCTATATTATATAAATTAAATAAAAAATATTGAGATATTAGATTCGTGTGCTAGCACATATACCTTTAATAAGAAAATATATAAGACACATACAACAACACATGTTAAACAAAAAATATTACTAATATATATATATATATATGTATGTATATATATATATATATACATTTTGATTTGAATAGTCAAACTGAAGTTGATGATGATAATACGGACAATGAGAAGAAAACAATTGAAAAGCGTAAAAAATGAGATTGACAAGTGTGTAAGCACATGCAGTGTAGAGGCTATTTGCTGATTTATTTTTTTTTTGACGAAGAATAATAAAATAATATATTTTATACTATATTATTTTTTATTAAATACCTTTATTTTTATAATTTTAAATATCTTTTAATTAAAAAAAAATATTTGGCCATTTAGTGTTGCTCTGACCTCTGTTTAATTGTCTTAACAACTAGGAATTTGGACCATGCTATAGTGCGACTTTTAAGGCTTAAATATTACTTTATTATCCTCGTGCATTTATTTACTCATTCCACGTTGCGTCAGAATCTTTTCATATGTATATGTATGTATATGTACACACATAAATGATAATAGTATATATAGAATTAGCTACTCTCTCCTCCTAATTTAATGGCATCAAGACATGAATCACAAGTATTTTCTTCCCTTCCGAAAACCTCCAGGTAAATTTATTGTAAGAATACTCTAATTATATATATTTTCAATTTTTAATTAAGATGTGGTTCAATTTTGTAAAATGTAGATGGTGGTCGAAAGAGACAGTGGCAATAGTGACAGGTGGAAACAAAGGCATTGGTTTTGCGTTAGTGAAAAGAATGGCTGAGTTGGGATTAACAGTGATATTAACAGCTAGAGATAATGCAAGAGGAATGGAAGCACTTGAATCCCTAAAGCAATTAGGGTTGCATCTCTATTATCATCACCTTGATGTTTCTGATATTTCATCCATTCAACTATTTACTTCATGGTTCACCAACAATTTCACTGCATTAGATATATTGGTCAGTCAGCTTCCTTCCTCAATCATCCTTTTTATATATATATATATATATATATATATATATATATATTTGGTTTAGATTTACATTTAAAAAGAATATTTCAATTTTAGCTGAAATTGTTTTTACGATATGGAAAATTTTTTACTCCTGCACTATTTAATGCACTATTTAATAGTATATATTAAAGATGCTCACATTGACATATTACAATAATGCAATATTTTTCATGAACACATATATATCTTTAAAACACACTATTAAATAGTGCAAAAGCTAAAAGATCATTTTCAAAGTTTAATATTATTATAATAATTTCAATTTAAATTTTAATATATTTCAAAACTTTTTATCTCTTAAAAAAATCTCACTTTAGATTGGAGTTAAAACCCTTACCTGACAAAGTTCTGTATCATTAATTAATTAAGTAGTTAAAAATATAAATATCATTGTTCTCATTAATTTTTCCTTTGTTAATAAAAAATGGAGTACTATACATGTCTATATATGATAAAAAGAAAATTGGAAAGTTAGGGCTCATGGTTGGTCATAGATTAGGAAATTAAAATTTGAAAGAAATGAATTTTTAAAAATTGTGTTTGAATACGTATTTTTTTAAAAAAAGAATTAATTGAAGATCCGAAAAATTAATCTAAATAAAATTTTTAGAACTTAATAATATTTAAAGATCAAATTTTGTGTAGCTAGTAAAATAATGTCAAAACAGAGAAAGCAGATTTTGCAGCATGTAAATGCATAAAATATAGAACAATTCATTGTATTGTAAAAGATTTGAGTTGAGAAATAATTTTGGTGCTATACATAATAATATTTTAGATATTTTAGTACATCTATATTGATTTTACAAAATTACGTTGCAACTGAAAATCTATAAATATTTTTTTCTTAGAAAAAATAATTTTTGGAGGCAATTTTTAGTAGCCACTAAAAATAAGTGGTTATTGTAAGCCTTAAGTCACCGCTCAGAATGAATGAAAACCTTTAGTGGCGAATTATGGTATTTTGGGTAACTTTGTAGCTCCAGTTTCTTTTAGGGAAAGGAATCCTAGTTAGCAACACTACACTTAGATAGAGGGGTTAATTTGCCACGTTACTAAAAATTTAAATTGTTAATGCTTGAAAATATTTATAGTCTCTTGAGATAATGATGGAGACACTTTTCTTATAACAAAATGTAATAAAAAGTATAATTAATCTAATTTGCTTAGTTTAAAGTAATTTTAATTTTGATTTTTTTCGTATAAATTAAGTTCGTTAATGTTAGTTGTATCGATTTAGAAATATGTAGTACTCTCCTTTCTCTCTTTCATTTCCAAACGTTAATTATATAGATTTTAGAGGTCTCATTGTCAATATAAACAATAATTTAAAATTCATTTTGAAGTATAACAAACAAACAATCAATAAGGAATTTGTTATGAAAATACCTCTATTTGATTATTTTTTTTAAAAAAATTCTATGTAACATGTATTTATTATATGAGGAAAAGGGTTATTCTCTTTCTTTTTCAATTGTGAATAAATACCTGAGTATCGATTGTTAATCTTGAAATATTGATATTGACAAGGTAAGTCCATAATATAGGTGGATTAAATAAAAGGTCGAAGAACATCATAAATGATATAAAAATAAAAACAGATAAAAAGTTGATAATTTGAAGGTTTAATGGATAATTGATATAAAAGGAGAAGAATTATAAGTTTGAGTGAGATTTCTAAGTCATAATATATATACATAGGCATGATCCTTCATAATTTGCTTCAACGGACCGATTACGATCTCTAACATTAAGTGTGACATTTAACTTTATATAAAATTAAATAAGTAGATATAGATATAATATACATATATAAAACATTACGTATGAAACGAAATTGTCATATAAGCTGCTTTATATGACAAATGTGTTTATTAGCTCTATTTTATACAAATTTAAATATTTATTTGTTCAAAATTCAAAAATTAAAATGTCCATTAATTATAAATTATGAGTGTTGTAAGTAAATGTGAGTTGGTTGGTTGTCAGGTAAATAATGCAGCTGTATCATTCAAGGATATCGAGGAGAACTCAGTGGAGCATGCAGAGACAGTAATATGCACAAATTTTTATGGTCCCAAACGACTTATTCAACAACTCTACCCCACCTTTCGTTCTTCTTCCACTGTCACTCGAATTCTTAATATTAGCTCCAGACTTGGACTTCTAAGTGTAAGACTTTGATCTCCCTTCTTCTTCTTCTTCTTCTTCTTATTATTATTATTATTATTATTATTATTATCTTAACTTGATATCTCTATATATATTGTAGAAGCTGAGAAATGAAGAACTAAAAAGTATGCTATTGGATGAAGAAAACTTATCTGAAAAACAGATTGATGGATTAGTGAAGTTATTTTTACAACATGTTAAAAATGGGACATGGAAAAGCAATGGTTGGCCAGAATTATGGACTGATTATGCAGTATCAAAGCTTGCATTAAATGCATACTCTAAAGTGTTGGCTAGAAAGTATAAAGGAAAGGGTATAAGTGTGAATTGTTATTGTCCTGGATTTACACAGACTTCAATGACTGGTGGTAAAGGCAAGTACACTCCACAAGATGCAGCTGAGATAGGAGTAAATTTGGCTTTGCTACCACCACAACATCTTCCAACAGGAATGTTTTATCTAGGCTCTAATCCTCCAAACACTTACTCCAAGCTTTAACACCAAATACTCATCATTGTATCCAAACATGACATTCTCTTTGCCATCTAACTATTTCTATTAATAATAATAACTGTTTATTCATTTTAGCCTCTCCGCGTGACATTACCATATTTTATTACGCTTTAATTATTTGCATCACATGTATTTGATTTCGTGAGACTCGAAACAAGAGTTGAGTCCATCTAAAGGACATGTATCGTTCTCTTACTTGATCACTTAGATCATTCTGTGCTATATGAAAATGCATTGTTTTAGGAAGTCTTTGCAATCAGTTGACCCATTTTAGTGTGATTAGTTGAATGAGAAAGATTATCTTTCGAAATCTATAAAATACAAAAAAGGGAGAACCCTTGCGGGTACGACTCCTCAAGGGCCCTTGAGGAAAACCTTTGCACGTTGCTGTCAACAGTGCCTAGGCAGTGTGCAACCACGAGAGGGCAACAACGGTCCGTGTGTGGAACGACGGGGCGTGGATGTCAATCGTCGTCCCACACTTAGCCAAAATGTTGGAAGCCCTCAAATGCACAGTCTCTGACCGAAACGACGGTTGTGCAGCACGGAAGGCACAGTGCCTGTCGACACACAGACGGACCGTCGATCGGGGTTCCTGCACGTTTTAAATTAAGTTCATTAAAATAATTAAGGGGTTTAGGGGTTATTTAGGAATTAAAGGAAGGTTAATTAACTAATTTAACCCCCATATAAAGACCCCAACCCTCATTAATCTAAACACAACTCACAAAATAAACTCTCTTTCTTCTCTTTTTTTTCTCTCTATTTGAAGACACCATTGAAAACATGATAGGGGGAGGTTTTGGGGGCTCTAAAGGGACAATTTCACCATCAAATCTTCATCAAACGTTGAGGTATGTGATGTAATTCACCTTTGAGACTCTTTCCTCAAAGGGTTCCTTCAAAATGGATTTCAAAAGTTGGGTTTTCGAGCGAGTTTCACTCAATTACGAATTTGATGTTATGAACTGAGTTGTTTATATTTTCTTTAGGGTATAATGGATAGATTAACATGTATTTTAACTTGATTATGGTAATTGGTGATGGTTTGACCTAAATTGAAGAGCATGATCCTTAACCTTTAACCCTACGTTTGATCTTGATGTAAATTGGGTTGTGATTGATTCAATTGTCTTGATTATGGTTTAAATCGCTATTAGATGATGTCGTTACAATGATCATTAACAAATTGGAGTAAATTGTAGTCTTTCATGCTAGTCTTGAGAAGATGATCTAGGTTAGAAGGTGAATTAACCTAGGCATCTTATTTTAAGCTACGATCTAGTATTGAATTGCGCTATAGTGTTTATTATAGTCTTGTTATCATGTTGAATATTGAATTATGATGTTGAATATCTAAATTGGATTGAATTGAGGTTTTATGGTAAGGCCTAAATGATGAACTACGAGGAAGACTTGGTAAGTCTTAGAATCTCTATCTTTACTTCCAATTGTGATTAGTTGTGGTTAGGTCATGATGTTATATTGGAGTATGCCTTGTATTAGGATTGATTGGATGGTGTGATGTTGAATTGAAATGTCTTGATTATGTTGTGAGGTTGGTTAAGGTGTATGTGATATAAGGATGGGGATGACTATCAATATGCATTGTTATGCTATGAAATGCTAATGTGTTAACCTCACTTATATGAATTGTGATGAAATGACTTATACTCATATTATTCTTATTGAACTATTGATGATGATGATTATACAAGGGGTAGACCCTATGACCTAAACTAAGCTATGATTGATAATTAAAGGCTTAAAGACATTTCAAAAAGGGACTCTAGCTTAGCACCGAGTGAACTAGATTGAGGAGTGTCCCTTCCCACATAGGAAAGGTAGGAGCACTAAAGTACTCTTGAGATTGGAGACTACAACGCATGGAGCATAAAAAGGGTCCCAACTATATCTCCTACTTCTTGAACTATGTTTTCCCCATAGGAATACTAGCTAGTGGATCCACGTAGTTGCTATGTTTTATGTTTTGATACTACCTTTGGCAAGTAGACCGCCTTCTTTCGCTGTTGGGTTTTATGACACCGGATTCCACACTAGCTCATGTGGTCTATGTCGGTTAGAGCAAGATGTCCCCAAAAGGTAAAATGAATTAAAGAATTGAACTCTAACTAGGATAACCTAAGAGGTCTAGCTTAGTCTAGGTAGGGGTATGGGATTCTACCTAAGCATTGCACTAGTTAGCCTTGAGGGGAGTCTTAGGAGGATGTTCTTATATATGTTTATGTTATGATGATATATGATATGTATATGATGAACTTGCATATTGTTGATACGATATATTGATTAGTTCACTTATGAGTATGTGATGGATTATATTGTTAAAGTAAGATGAAATATATATCTAAATATCATATTATGTGGAGTTGGACATTGGTTATGGTTTCTTGTTGAGGTTACTTGATTGAGTAAGGTTATGGGGTTTTGCTTGGTCATTGCACTTGTTGACTTGATAAGGATTCGTGAGTAGATGTCTCGCTTATTATGATATGATTAACTCTTTTTCATGCTTGTGATGTTATTCCTTGATGATAGGGTTGTAGTAAATCATGGGTTCAAGTATGTTGGGATACGTATTACTTGTTTGAGTTAGTAAGTATGTTTGGTTGATTGGTATGACTTGTTTGATTATGCATGAGACTTTTAAAAGGGTAAAATGGCATGTTTTGACATTGGTTATGGTTTCTTGTTGAGGTTACTTGATTGAGTAAGGTTATGGGGCTTTGCTTGGTCATTGCACTTGTTGACTTGATAAGGATTCATGAGTAGATGTCTCGCTTATTATGATATGATTAACTCTTATTCATGCTTGTGATGTTATTCCTTGATGATCGGGTTGTAGTAAATCATGGGTTCAAGTATGTTGGGATACATATTACTTGTTTGAGTTAGTAAGTATGTTTGGTTGATTGGTATGACTTGTTTGATTATGCATGAGACTTTTAAAAGGATAAAATGACATGTTTTGACTAAATGTCCCTTTATAGCATGTTTTGTTCTTATATGTGCATATGGTCTCATACTTAGTACATGTGGAGTGCTAACCCCATTTTCTTTCCTTTTCCCAAACATTTTAGGTTCCGGTTGTTAAAGGCTCATTTGAGACGACTTGAAGAAGGATTGGATATTCTCTATCATCCAAGTGGGTAGGTCCTCACTTTCCGAGGGCAATGTCAATATCTTGCTTATGAAGTTGCTTTATTTTTCTAAGATTTTTATGTTCATTCCACTTTCATTTGAGTACGACTTGTATAAGCCTATATGTGGCTTCTTTACATTTGATGTAGGACTATGCCCAAATTGCTACGATCGTTTAGATGGTATGAGATTAGACAATCTTTGAGACTATCTTTCTATCTTATATATATGTATGTGCAATAAGAGTAGAAGGCTATGTAACCTTCCTATACGAAGGGTCTATGTATACTCGATTCGACTATATTACGTGTATGTAGAGGTCTATGTAAACCTCCAAGTAGATGTAATGAAAGGTTTTAATTTTTCCGCAAATTTCAATCTATGAATGTAATGATATGAGACTAAGAGGCTAGTCTTAGTCCTTGAAGAGGTTGACGACGCCAGTTACGTCTAGGGGGTAAGCCCGGATGTGCCAACTACCATATTGCACCAGTGTCATAGACACTACTTATTATTTGTTGCAACGAAGATTCAATAGATTTGTTGCGAAAGTAATGATAGTTTTTAAAACTTATGGGTATAAATTATATTTCTTAATAAAGTGAAATATGTTTCGAAATACTATGAGCAAAAACATGACGAAATTTCATCCAAAATTTCATTAAATTAATAGTTACCAGAAATATTTCGCAGTCTATGACCACGCGAGAGCTTAGAGTTGGTGCTAGCTAAAAAAATACATTAAGTAAGGGCATCTCCAACCTTGAACTCTATTTTACACTTCAGATATAGAGTTCTCTATTTTTTCTGACAACCAACTCTAATTCAATTCTCTATTTTACTCTTTAGAAAGGAATTTTTTTTTATCTCTCCTCAATATTTATATTATTATTTCAATTTCATTCTTATTTTCTTATTTCAAAATATAATCTTTTCTTTCTTTATCCCAAATAATTACTTTATATAATTTTCATGTGACATAATATTTTATTCAATATAAAATTATATTTTATTTTAAATTTCTAAATAACATAACTATAATATATCCCAATTTCATTCTTATTTTATTGTAACAGGTGATTACATTCAACAAGAACAACAACGAATAATTGAGAAAAAAAACGACAATCACAACACCAATTATAACCACAGTCGCAACAATTCCCTGGATCATACCTTTTTTTTTCTTGAAAAGTGCTAAATCTGGAAATGACCTACCGGATTACTAAATTATTTTTGTGATAAATTAATTATTGTGTATTGTATTGTATTGTATCTTATCTTGTATTCAAATTATTATGTTATGTATTGTATTGTTTTCATGTATTTAAATTATCATGTTATGTATTGTATTTTTAAATTAATTTTTTCATCTTATGATTATAACTTTGTGTATTCTTTAGTGAAAATTAATAATAAAATTAAATTATATTATTGAAGAAAATTAGAAAAAAAATACTATTATTACAGGATGAAAGTAGTATTTGCTAAACAATATAGTTTTTATAATATAATATTATATTTAAAAAGAATTATGAATATCAATATTTAAATAATGACATTATATGCAGAATAGTATGTTATAGAAAATAATATTAAAAAAATAAAATATTCAAAAAGTGAAAAGAGTAGTGTGCATAGTAGTTCTGTTCAACTCTCTAAATATAAAGAATGGAAAAATATCAAAAATAGTCTTGGACTATCCGAAAATGTTTAAATATATCCCTCATTCACCTATTGGGCTAAAATTACCCCCTCAGACCACCTTTTTGATCCATTTTAAAGACAGAAATGGACCAAAAAGATAAACTGAGAATATTTTTAGCTCAATAGGTGAATGAGAGTATATTTAAACGTTTGTGAATAGTCCAAGACTATTTTTGACTATTTTCCGTGCAACAAATAGAGAGTGATATAGAAGAGGGTTGGAGTCTCCATTTTACTCTCTAAATATAGAGAAGAGAAAGGAGTGTAAAATAGAGGTGGTTTGGAGATGGTGTAAGAGATTTTGTACCAACTCTTGTGTATTTTTTTACTCAAATTGAATTCATGGTGTTACTTGTGTTAAATTGATGAATATCAAGTTTAGTGTATCTAAAAAATTGAATTCATGGTAAACTTATGTTCAATTGATGAATATCATGTTTAGTCCACGTCTAAAGAATTGAATTCATGGTGTTACTTATGTTCAATTGATGAATATCAAGTTTAATCTGTGTAAAGAATTGAATTGATGGTGTTACTTATGTTGAATTGATGAATATCAAGTTTAGAATTGAATAGGTGATGAATATATATCATGTTTAGTGGGTCTAAAAAACAGAGGATGAGAATGTAGTGTTGGTAAACAAGGACTAGCTTTTGAGCAATGTTTTGTCAAATATTGAATATAATTGGACAAGATGTAGTTCATTCAAGTAAACCAATTGAAATGGTTTGATCAATCTAGCTAGAGATCATTTGGATTCCATTAGCTAGTACTCAAGGATTTAAAAGCATGAGGATGTCTTGGTACTAATGATTGAACTTCCAGTCCATTTTCAAGAAAGTGGTCCAGATAGGTATGCTGGTGAATTTCCCTTCAGTGACAGATTGAAACAGTGCAGTTGAGAAGAATGCTTACAATGAAAAGCCTCTCACGTCTTCAACATGAATTTTTTATTTCGTTTTCTTCGACTTGGTTGACTCCGAGCTCTCTGGATATACTCTTAAAACTGAGTCTCAAACTTAACATACTATATGTGGCTTCTGAATAAACTACACAAAAAGTACATGGCTCAACAACCAGTCGACAATTCTTTTTCATTGGATGAACTTCTGAGTCCAGTTGGATATGTGATATCTTCATAATCAATACATGAGTTATAATGCCAAGGTTCTACAAGTATATATAATTCAGATGTTGATTGTATCCGTGTCACATACCTTAGCTTTCTGTGCCTAATTAATTAGAGTTTTCATCAGATTTGCAAGTAGCTGAATGTTGCAGTTACACTCATTAATTAATCTTCAAAGTTTTGTCTGTGACAAAAAGGTAACTAAAAAGTCTAAGGATTCATCATGCACCAGCATTATTCCAACTAGAATTAAAATCACAAACACACCACGTATATCAAGAATCAATAATCGAGGTAGACATCTAGAAGTGGTGGAAAATCCATTAGCATTTGCTTGTCGCGAGCCAAGATAGTGTCCACGAATGAATCCATTGCAGGGGAACAAGTGGGTTGTTCAACAGGATGGTTTGACAAAAATGTCCCGGATGTTAAAGGGTCTCCAAGTATAAAGTCGTCATTCCAAGACGTTGAGGAAGAAGATGGAAGGTGAGATTGTTCAGTAAAACAAAGTGTTTGTAGAGTCTCCCTTGTGTAGATTTGAGTGGAATAGTTTTGTTGCAAGTGATGATGTGGAGTAGTAGTTTCATTTGAGAAGATATTGATATTATTGTTGGAGAATTGGATATGATTAGTTGTAGGGAGACCACTAATTTTACCATACTCAGCAAAGACCTGAGCAAATGGTTTATGTGTTACAGGATCAATTCCCATGTTCACTAGCTTTTTCTTGAGCTTTGTATTCCAGTAATTTTTGACATCATTGTCTGTTCTCCCTGGTAATTGTTTCGCTATTAAAGACCACCTTAACACATACATACATACATAGGCACATATCAATATATATAATGTAATATTGAATTAAAGTAGTAGTAAAAATTAGAAAAAACACTAACCTGCTACCTATGGTTTTGTGAAGCTCAAGGATGCAGTCTTCTTCTTGAGGTGTGAAGTTGTCATGCTTAAGATCGGGACGCAGATAATTGGTCCATCTCAGCCTACAGCTTTTTCCACACCTATTCAGACCTGCATATGAATGATGTTAGATCATTGCATGCAATTTTAAGATATATATGGTTCATTATTATATATACCTGCTTTTTGAGGGACCAATGTCCAGTTGCCAATTCCATGAGTGGCTACATAAGCAAGGATTTTTGCATCTTCCTCAGCAGTCCAAGGCCCTCTTTTCACATTTGCTTTGTCACAGCAAGGAGGACGTCCCATTTCACATCAACACAATGAATGCACTTTAGACATGCCACAGTATATTATAGGCATCAAATGCATGTAATTTGGCTCCCTTTTAGCAACAATTGCATGATCTCCTCATCAACTAAACTTTTTATGCATGCTTCTCTCTCTCTTCATGCTCTTACTTACCCCACTATTTTCAATGTCTCTAATTCTTTTTTTTTACCAACTCCTTAAATTTATTTCCACCTTTCACATTACATGCTTGACACCATAATATTTATCAATATTTTGGTGCAATTCATATATATTTAATTTTACAACTACAAGATTCAAAAGTCTTTCACTTTTTTAAAATTTGTGCCAAATCAAAATTGAATAAATGAATTTATTTGTCCCGACCATTCCTTGGTGATTACTGGCTCATGCATCCACTGCGTTCTATGTTTAAATTCTATCTGTGTCTTTACACACAATCTTTTGTGTGCTATTCCATGTGCTCTAAAACAAAATCTCTACTTGGATTCATATCGAGTCTCGATTTCTTTGTTATGAGAGCTTTTGATGCAATATTTCAAATTGTTGAAACGGGAGTATAATTTAAGAAGTATAACTAGCTTAGTTTAAAAATATAAAGGTTGAAAGTGTGAAGTATAAATTTTGAAATTGTCCATGCTCAAATTAAAAATAGAACTATATAACGGTAACATAATTTTTGAATCACGTTTAAGCAATATCCTTTGATCATCTTTGTTATGATCCAGACAATCATGAGTAACACCAACATTAAATCACATCAACATTAAATCACATGGTGAGAGAATTAAATACCAACCCAAATCTTAACCC
Source organism: Solanum pennellii (assembly GCF_001406875.1). NCBI lineage: Eukaryota > Viridiplantae > Streptophyta > Magnoliopsida > Solanales > Solanaceae > Solanum > Solanum pennellii. Next base: position 23,414,060 of record NC_028639.1, read on the forward strand.
AACACACCATTGCTTAAACCAAGTCATGATATGAAACCAAGAAGTACAATTTAGAGCACCTACATAATTGAATCTCCAGAAACTCAACCAATAATAAAAAAAAATTGCGGACATAAAAATCCCCAAGACTAAAAGTTGTCATACCAAAAAACTCTAAGTAATCAATAGTGGGGATGCAAAAAACTTAAAAAAATATGAAGTAATATTCTAATGACTTGGCCCGAAAAATTGGACAAGAAAAGATAGAATTAATAACCCACGACAACCTGGAAGAAGAGTAGCTTTCCCTTGGATTTGAAGTCACGCTCAGTAGACATGTAATTTTGATCGAATTAAAATTTTACACCATTTTTTAGAGCTTAAACATTTTACAAATTTAAAGTAAATATTTTTTTTTACTTTTATCTTATTTTAGTAAATTTGTTTTAAAAAATTTGAGAATAATAAAAATATATGTTTCTTTTAATTTAAGTTTTTATAAATAAGCTAGTATTTCTTAATTATATTTTTAAAATAGCTATTTGACTTTTATTATATTTTTGTTAAATAAAAAAATTAATTAATAATTTTATCATCATTTATATATGTATTTAATTAAAAAAATATATTAATAACCTAAACTACACATTTTCATTTTTCCTTACCCACTACCCCACTCAACCCCGGCCCAGCTGCAGACCCCACTTCCCCCTATACTGCCAATACACACAACCCACCCCACCATACATATATATAAATATACACTCCCTCACCATTTTGCACAAAAAGATACAGAAACCAATACCAAAAAAAAAAACAAAAAAAGAAGAAACGTACAGAGAGGAGGAGAAAACGAAAAATCCAAAAACAAACAAAAGAAGAAAAAGAAAAGGCAACACAGACACGCACAAAATCAAGGAAAATCAGCAGAAAAAAAGAGAAAAAATCAGCAAATACACTCACATTTTATCTATATTTTTCTTTCACTCACAAAGAGCTGAGGTCGAGGTTCACTTTCATGGTTTCGAGTTTTTAGTTCCTTATTAGAATTGTTTCCTTTTCGTGAATTGAATTTTCGTAAAAGGTATCATTTAATTTTTATTGTATAATTTGATTTTCATGACTATATAAATATGTGATTCTAATGTTATGAAGTTGCTCAAATTTATATGTGTTAATTTTGACATTATGATATGGAACATGTTAAGAATTTTATATCATTAATTTTAAAGAAGATTTGTATATATATAGTAGTTTACATTTGGTTAGCCACATTACAGTACTTTGTCAACATTTTATTTTAATCTTTAGTTTTCTTTCATTTTTCCTAAAATATATTTTAGTGTTTAGTTCAAGAATATTATTTGCCTTTCTTGTTTTAGTTATAATAATTCTACAATGGATTATTTGTCATCGAAAAGTTAAGTAATTGAATAAAATTATATTGATCAAAAAATTAATTCATTAGTGAATTAGAAAAGCCGCCTAACATATGTTTAGTCCTTTTTATTTCATTTACTTTGGATTAAGTAGTTTGCCTTTAGATTAAACATAGGATGACTATCACTTTAATTTAGATTGTTAAGTATATATTTTAGAAAAGGTACACATTTTATTTAGAGATTTATTGTCGGAAAAAACAAAATAAATGAATGATAAGAATTGTACAAGAAGGAGACAAAAGTTGAATTAGGAAAAGAAGCATAAAAGGAAAAGAAAAAATGTTAAAGTAAAAAAAAAAAGGAACAAAATGTACAGAATTAAAAAAAATACAATAATAATAAAAAATAAAAACTGTTAAGTGAAAAGAAACCAAAACTTGCATAATGTTTAAAAAAATATAATGAAATATTTTTCTTTGTTTTATAAAAAAAAGGAACAAAACTATTTTTTAAAAATAAAAATAAAAAAAGAAGAAGAAAAGAACATAACAGTCAGTTAAAAAAATAAAGAAAATTACCAAAAAAAAAAAGGAACCAAAACATTGAAATTTGAAAGCATGAAAAAATTAATTAAAATGTATGAAAAGTTATACACCAATAAAATAAGATAGTTTTAAATATATGTAAATAATCAAAGAATAAAGGTAAATAACATTTTTATTATTAAGCTAAATAATATAATATTTAAAAATTAAGTCAAGTCATATAAAAGTTAATAAAGCGTCTGTGCTAGAATCACGGGACTCGAGGGTGCCTACTACCTTCCCTTCGGTCAACATAATTCCTTACCCGATTTTTGATTTCGCAGACCATGAAATAAAGAGTCAACTTCGTTTGATTAGGAATTTAAATGTCACGATCCAAAATCACGAGTCGTGATGACACCTATGTTCCCAACCGATAGGTAAGCCAACCCAATAAATTTCACCAATTCAACTTAAACGTGAAAAGGTAAGTATCAAACTAATATCTAACATATTAAGTATTCAAAATAAATGCAGAAATAGAAATACCACCCCAAGATTTGGTGTCACAAGTACAAGAGCTTCTAAATTACGATACAAGTCTAGAACTAAAGGACAAACCTAGACGAGAGAAATATCATGTCTAAATACTAAAATAAAATGATAATGTCTAAAGACATAGAAGGGGGCGTGGGCCACATAACAACCAAGTAGCTCACCACAACTTCACGATAATTCAAAACTCAGCTCTGAAAGATTCACGATATGCACTCGAAATTGATATCCACAAAAGAGTGCAGCAAGTGTAGTATAGGTACGAAACCACGTCTACCCAATATATCTCATAGACCGATAGCGAAGAAGTAGTGATAGGAGTTTATGTAAGAAAAATCAGTTCTTTATGTATACAAGTCTATATTATATTACCAGTCAAGTTCCATCAATAGAGGAAATTAAATATCACGTACTTTTCAACCACCAACGGAACTCATAATCAACAAAAATGAAGGATGTAATGAGATACAATGCAATGTGACACCATGAAATGATATGCCTCGGATTCCAAGTACTCTCTCAACCGTATATATATGATACTCCTCGGAAATACATCGAGAGTTCATGACCCATGAGGGACTCGCGAGGTCCATACCGACACGGACGATCTCCACATGTCTGTGTGGACGATCTCAACGCACTATCATAAAATTAAATAATCCGCATCACGAACAATCTCCACGTGTCCAACTTATAATCATAACCAATCACTCGCACGAACGATCTCCACGTGTCCAAATTATAATCATAACTCAGTCTCAACACAGACGATCTTCACGTGTTAGACGTTTACTCATACTCAATCTCATATCAATGCATGTGCACAATATGATATCAACCAAGGGGATGATGCAACATTTCAATAAATCAAATGTCGCTATGACATATTATCACCTCAATTATCACAATTATGTGGGTTCAATAAAGAAACATAGCCACACACAAGAAATCAAGTCACTAAATACATCAGCAAATGCCTATACGCTTTGGCATTCTCCAATTACAATCTAATCATATTATAGCAATAAACTTTTCCATAAATCACATCGGTACTCATATCAATGCCTGTCACATCATTAGTACGAGACCCCAATCCTTCAATCATTATCCATTGTCTATTCCATTTTTAATTTTTAATTAGAAAACGTCCCTCAACGAAGTCTAGAAGTTTTAACATACCTTGAATGCCGAACACGTGTTAAAAATCCTCAAGATTTGCATTTCCCTTCACAAAGCTTCGAGTGTTCCAATCTATCAAATATGCACTATTCGTGAGGAAGCAAATCTGTGGACACACTATATGTCTATAGTCTAGACCCAAAAGTCACCCAAATCTATAATTTAATTAATAAACCATGGTGTCAACTATATGTCAAGACCATATTTCTACATTTAAAACCTAAGGTTAAGTCTCAACTCCTCCAAATATCATAAATCTGATGATATTCATATAATATAATTTAATTACTTACCTCAATATAATAAAATTTAATTTATAATATGATAATAACAAGAAAATTAGTGAATCTCAAACTATTCATGAAATAAATAAACCTTCAGAACCTTGGAAAACCTATGCATTATCATTATCACTTATATATCAAACATTGACAATAATGAGAGAGTCAAACCTTGTCAACAGGAATTATTAATTATAATAACAAAATAAACCACACTTGGCCACTAATCTGTAAGGCATAAACACAACCCTTCCTCAAATAAAAAAAATAAAAAAAATCAATTCTTTCCACCATAAACATACTACCCACTTTTCTACAAGAACGATGCACAATTATATTTGTTTTAATACATAATAACATATTGCATATTCAATAAATTGAATTTTCTTTTTTACCTGAAGTTGTTGCTCCTCTGCCCATGCCTCAAGTAGTTTCTCAATTTTTTTGCTTCTTTCGTTATATATAAAAAAAAGTTATTAATGAACCTAAAGTGCTAAGTTTCATTAACTTAATCTAATATATATATGAGACACGTAACATTGGGTATTAACTAAGTTTTTAATTTTGGCCCATTATTTACCAACGAAATTAATTATTAAAAAAATGTATCCACTAATTTAAACACCTGTAGTTAAACAAATAGTCCAAGATTCTACTTAATATTTTTTGAAAGAGTCTTTTATGATGGAAAGAGGTCTTGTTCTCAAAAAGAGCAGCGGGTCATTACATCATATAACCACTAAAACAAACGTTTGTCCTCGAACGGTAAACGAAATAAAAGCAATTGTATGCTTAAGCAAATGGTTATATCTTATTCACATGTCCGACTGGTACTCCCAAGTGACCTCCTCAAATGGATGATGCTTCCATTGAACCCTTATTGAAGCAATTTTTTTTTCGACCTCAACTTCTGAATATACCTATCTAAGATTTTTACTCGCTCCTCCTCAAATTAAAATTTTGATAAAGTATTTTTGAATCGTATGAAATCATATGAGCACCATTCCCATGATACTTCTTCAGTATCGAAAAATAAAATATAGGATTAACACTTGATAATTCATGTGGCAAAGTAAGCTTGTAAGCCACCTCACCTATATGTTGAACAATATCAAAGGAACGAATATACCTCAGACTCAACTTGCCCTTTTTTCAAAATCTCATCACACCCTTATTGAGTGAACCTTCAATAAACCGCTCTCTAACCATGAACTCCAAATCATGAACCTTTCAATCTGCATAACTCTTTTTCCTACTTTGAACCATGAGGAACTTACGCTGAATTAACTTGACCTTATCCAAGGACTCTCTACCCCACAACTAACATCATATAGATCAACCCAATCAATTGAAAATCGAATCAGCTACTATACAAAGCCTCAAATGATATCATCTCAATGCTCAAGTGATAACTATTGTGGTATGTAAACTCCAATAGAAACAAAAACTTATTCAAATGACTATCAAAATTGATCACACATGTCATAAAGGACCTGGATAGTCTATTCAAATACACCATCAATCTAAAGGTGGAAAATTGTACTCAGGTCCACTTGAGTACCCAACTTCTTCTGCATAGAGCTTCCAGACATAAGATGTCAATTATGTACCTCAAAGAAATAAAAAAAAATAGGCATCTCATACAAGTAAACTATCTCCCGAATGTAGATATGGGCTAATTTATCCAAACTACAAGTAATTTGAATCGATATAAAATATGTGCACTTGGTCTGTCGATACATTATAACCTATATAACATCAAACTAGCACAAGATACGTGGCAACCCTACCACAAATTCATAGCAATATGTTTCCACTGCAACTCTAGTATAAGCATAATTTAAGTCATACATTCATGCTTTTGGTGGTCATAATTTACTTGATAACAATTTATACATGAGATGCAAATTCAATCCCTTCATACGATACTATTTGTAATATTGCTTCAAGTTAAAATATACCCCAATAGCCTCTGGATGAATAAAATATCTGAACTATCGGCATCTTTTATGATTAATCTAGTCAGCTCACATATTGGAAGAGCATAATAAAATCCCTTATCCTTAAAACTCACTCCCCACCAAGAATTTCTTCCTTGACTTCTCCTTGTATCACTTTATCGTAAGAGTCGTACATAAATTTTCATCACCCAACTATCCTACACGAATCTTCTCCAATAAGGACTATCTCACCTCCATGTAACAAAGATAGACTATCCATACTCACTGTATTTGACCCTAAGTTATCTACTATCACATTCGCTTTGTCTGAACGATAAACAGTAATCATTTCATAGTCCTTGAGAAACTTTCATATTCATTGTCTTAATTTAGATTCTTCTTATTATCTATTATACTAAAACCCCTCGCAATACACTCCATAAATATAATGCATCTATAATTTTACTGCAAGCACCACTGATACGCAGCTGATGTTTCATACCTAAAACAGGATCTTACATATATCTGAATTCGATCTCCACCGTTCAAATCAACCACCAAGATGTCAGTAACACTCAGTCCAAATTTCAGCCCGATCCAACGGTTAGTTAATCAATAAATACGATATGAAGGTTGCTAATCGGAAAAAAAATCTGCAGCAAAATGAGTCTTTTTCTTCTCTTGTCTCTCTTTTATCTTGTTGAAAGCTCTCTCAAAACCTCTATTATGTCCTAATGTCCTTCAAGGAAAATATTAATGATTAATTCAATTTTTTTCTCAAGACCATCCTCTATTTATAGAGTTGTGTTTGCAGAGCCAAAATCAACTACAAATAGGATTACAATTTCAATCATTTTCCTAATAGAATTGGAAATCAAATAAAGAGAATAATTTCAATTCTTTTTCAAGTAGGATTAGGCCAGGAGCCTTTTTTCCGAAAAATGGGAAATAGCCCGACATTGAACTTTAGAAAAATCACCTCACACACATCAAACCATTGGAAATCCACTTAATTCTATGTTAATCGAGTCAATGCAGGTGTAATGAATGAGAGCACCATTGATACTAACCAACTAGACCTAAGTACTCTAATTATCGCTACTAAAATAGGTTAGACCTAATTTCGAACTGCCTCAATTCTCTTGGCATCTCTCATAATACATTTCTTGATCACTACATATTTCAACGCTACCAAATTAGTCGAAATCCACACTATAATAGAGCTTAATTTTCTTCAAATTTTAAAGAACCATCCTAATGCTCGTGATCCTTCTTACTATGGGAGTATACCAATATATCCTCGATGAAAATAATAACAAAGGAATCTCAATATGATAGAAACACCCAATAAAAATATACTTGATCCAACAAAATTTCTTGCTCAAGTAGTGACTCTAAATATAAAATAGTTCTTTTTTAAATTGTCACTTTAATTGAAAAAACTCTTTCTTTCAAAATAAACATTTAATTTTGAGGAAAATATAGGGTGTGAAAGATGACGGCTCCGTTGGGGATAACCAAAATTCGAGCTTGCGTAAATATTGACATGTATATAACTTTATTATTGAGTTTTCTTTTGGATATTGTATTTATTAATATGCTAAATGTCTACTTATTTATTGCTTTGATATCATATGAACTATATATATTTTCTTTCGTGCACCTCTCTGAGTCTTCAATAATATCATTACGGGAATTGCGACTACGCACCCCAATTCTGTCAAGATAGCCAGTGGATCTATGGTACATGGTGAAGGATTTTAGTCACACATGTTTAGGATGGGGAGCACCCATGCACAAAGTCGAAAAGTGGTGTTACCGGTACGTTGCTACTCCCCAACTCGAATTGTCCGCTCGTTTTACATCCAGCCTACTTATCTTTCTCCATCAAGTTTAACCTTAGTAGAATTGAAACCAGAAATGGTTATTCTTAGTAGGTTCTACTTATTTGAATAATTCTCATTTGGCTTAATGAGTTTCACCATAGGAGTCGGATTTGTCTTGAATAGATACCCTAATTTTATTTGACCACCTAAATTAGTTTATACTTTACCTAAAAATGTATATATCTTAAAGGTCTTTTGCATATAATCAAAGATCTATGGTGATCAATGAAACAATTTTTTTTAAAAAGATTTTACCTTTTAAAAAAAGACATAGAAAAAGAAATACAAAAAGATTTTCTTATTTAAGAAGATTATTTTTCTTCGCAGTTCTTACTAAAAGAAAAGATTATTCACTTCTAAACACAAATCACAACCAAAACTTTTTTATATATAATTGAGATATGAAGACAACCCTCTTTAAGTTTGGTGATCTTTACTCGAAAATAAGAAGAAAAAGGGGGGGGGGGGAGGGGAACAAGAAGATTTAATCTTTATCAAAAATAATTTTTTTCTAATTTTTCTTTTAACAATAAAAAAAAAACTAACTGAATTTTATCTCAAAACTCTAAAAAACATAGTTATTGAGTTTTAGAAAAAATATGCACAGATCTTATTCATCTTCTCAAGTGTGTTGCATACGCAATTTCAAACGGATTTGATCAATGCATTATCAAATTAGTTTTTTTGTTGTTTTTTTAATTATTATTGTTAAATTTTTAAAAGTCTAATAATTAAAAAATGTATAACCGTAACAAACTTTATCATCTGTGCACACAATTTAATTAAGGTGGTTGGTTTGTGGTTAAGCTGGCATCTCATCCTTACAATACAAGGTCAAAAGGAAAAAAGAAAATGACTCACAAAGATTGAAATGAGTCGGACAATGATGAGGTTCGAAATCAGATGGCTTCACAAGAAACAGTGTCAACAGAAGAGATAACGGTATTAAGACAATAAATGGCAGAGATGTACGAAGCTTGGATGAGTGAACAAGCTCCACCGTCTTCAATTTGTGACTGTCTAAATACAAATATGCCACTACCTATCCAAGTGTCAACAAATGATCCAATTTATCCACATAGATTCGGCCCCTATCCTAACACATCCAACGCCGTCGAAACTTCTACGGTGCTTTCTTTGAGTACACCTATGATGAGTATTCTACTCTTCGTGCGAACTGCACCGACTAATAGCATTCCACAGCCTACAATGGTGTTCAAATCCAATAATGATCCTTCATCCCAAGTTCTTCACGAACATGGCTTCACCCGTGAAGAGACTCTTAAAATTCCAAGCTCTTATTCTGTAACGACCTGTTTAGTCGTTTTGAGCAGCAGATTTATTTCTGGAAAAACTGGCTAAGATTACGGACATCACGACGGACCGTCATAGGCACGACGGCCCGTCACAGATGTCTCGTTTCAGCATACTTAGAATTCTGAAATTGGGTACTGAAAATCGACTCTCTGTAATC
>NC_028639.1:23431629-23436629 GCF_001406875.1 Solanum pennellii
TTATTTAATGAGTTTAAGTCTTCCGCATTATTTTCTGTTGATATATGTTAAAATGATAAGGGTTAGATTGGTTGGTTCGCTCACATAGGAGGGAAATTGTGGGTGCCAGTCGCGGCCCCGGTTTTGGGTCGTGACATATTCTCATATTCATTAATATAGTTTCCCTATTGAAGCTGAAAAAGCTGTTAAGAACGAGGAACATGAAGAATTGACTAGAAAAATAAAGAGTTCAAAACAAAGTGTAAGAGATATGCAAGGGTTGGGAGGTCAAAAAAGTGTCTCATTCAATAATTTATGCATGTTTCCCACGTCTATCTGCCCATCAGTTTTAAAACTTCAAAGTTCGAAAAATATGATGAACATGGAGATCTTGTATCTCATTTAAAGAAATACTGTAATTAGCTGAGAAAGGCTGAAAGGAAAGAAGAATTGCTCATGGATTATATTGGAGAAAGTTTGATAGGTATTGCCTCAAAATGGTTCATAGATCAAGATACTTCTAACTGACATACATAAGATGATTTGACTCGATGTTTTGTTCAACAATTTCAGTATAACATCGACATAGTTTCAGATCATACTTCACTTGACAACATGAAAAAAAGACCACTGAAATTTTCGTGAATATGCTATTAGGTAGAGGGAACAAGCTACTAGGGTTAAGTCGTCAATGAAAGAATTTGAAATGATAATCATAATAATAATATTAATAATAACAATAATAATAATAATAATAATAATAATAATAATAATCATAATAATAATAATAATGATAATAACAATAATAATAATAATAATAATAATAATAATAATAGTAATAACAATAATAATAACAAAAACTTCTTCTCTCCAAATGCTCTCAGCGCACGTTAGCTAAACATGAGCTGGAAGGTGAAAATGGCGAGGGGAAGAGGTAGAGGACGAGGAAGAGGTCGGAAAACACCAATAATGAACGTTGGTAGCTCAGTGGAACTCGTGTGGAAGCAATAGAGTTAAGGGAACCGGAACATCATCAAAAAGGGGAAGCAAGTTTTGAAGATGAGGTAGCTAGAAGCTCTAAAGTAGCAGGCAGATTGAGTTTAGATTCACTATCAGCTAATGAGGAAGTGCATGAGAACTCAGATCTGGAAAGTGTAGAAGATGAAAACAAGGCTGATGGCAATGGAACAGTAACAAGGAAATCAGAGGAGCAACTAACTGGAGAAGATGGAGATAGAAATGCTGGTAATGGAAAGGAACAAAATAAGGAGGCAAATGAGCCATGGGTTAATATGTTTAAGAACAATCGTGTAGCTAGCAATGGAATGCAGTTAACCTATTTTCCTCCACAAATAGTTAATGGACAAACGATAGTACAGCTGGAAGGGAAAGAGGTGCAAGAAGAAGAACAGAAATGGAAATGTGCACTCATTGCATATGTGATTGGAGAATGCCCTGGGTACAATACCATGAAGAGATACATACTGATGAACTGGTCAAAAGTGAATAAACCTGAAGTGTTTCTTCATGAGGATGGATACTATATAATCAAGTTTCAGAAGATTAGTGATACGAATGAGATACTGTTCTCTGGGCCATATACTATCAATAATCGACCAATCATTCTGAAACAATGGTGTCCTGAGTTTGATTTTGGAAGTGAGTTTTTAACAGAAATCCCTTTGTGGGTGAATTTTCCAAAATTGCCTTTAAATTGTTGGGGTGTGGGATCTTTGAGTAGAATATCTAGTGCTATTGGAGTTCCTCTTTTTGCTGATGAGTGCACCACAAAGTAAACAAGAATCTCATATGCAAGAATGCTTGTTGAAGTCAATGTTACAAAAACTAAACTCAGCAGATAGCAGTAATGGATCCAAATGGGAAAATATTTATGCAGGAAGTAGTGTTAGAATGGAGGCCTCAATATTGTGATAGGTGCCAGAAGATAGGTCATCTATGTCAAGTGGATCCAGAACCAAAAGAAGAGATGCCAAAGAGAAGGAGGCCATGGAAAAAAGTAACTCAAACATGGCAGTATAAAGGACCAATATCACAACAGACTGAGCAGGAGAAGGTACATGAACAAAGAAAAGAGAACAATCTCAGTCCACAGAAGAGTAAGCAGGAGGAAGAACAGGAGATAGGAAAGAAACTAGATCAGCAAACACCAAGGAGTATTGGTGAGCACTCTAATAATGCAGATAAGCAGCTGGAATTTAGTTTGGCTAACTTTCCTGTACTGAAAGCTATACCAATAAGGAATGGGTTTGAGAGCCTTATGCATAATAAAATTGCTTCACTATCTATTGATAGAGGTGGAGCAGCAAAAACTTGTTAATGAAGTGGTTTTTCTGGAATGTGAGGGGTATGAATAAGAGGTATAAGCAGAAGGAGATTAAGCTGCTTTTACAAAATAAAGTCACTTTAGCAGGGTTAATTGAAACAAGAGTTAAGGGAAAAAATGTGAAAACAATTCTTAAAGGGATAGCACCAGGGTGGAGGGTGTTACATAATTATACTGATAGTCCTAATGGAAGGATTTGGATAGTGAGGGATGATAACTAGTATGATATCAAGATGATTAATAGCTCAGCTCAACTCATGCATTGTCAGGTTATTGAAAGAAGTAAAGATTATCAGTTTATATTGACTGTGGTGTATGGTTTTAATACAATTGAACAGAGGAAAAGCTTGTGGCAAGAAATGAATATAATGTCAAAAGGTATCTCTCAACCATGGCTCATAGTAGGAGATTTTAATGCTATTCTTTCTGCTAAAGACAGGTTAGATGGAGTTCCTGTTACTAATAATGAGATACAAGACTTTGCTGAATGTGTGAGGGATATGGGGGTCAATGAATTGCAATGGAAAGGTAACTACTATACTTGGACTAACAAGCACTGTGGGAGGGATAGAATATCAAGTAGAATTGATAGAGCATTTGGGAATGATGAATGGATGGAAAAATGGGGGCATGTTAGTGTAGAATATGGGAATCCAAGCATATCTTATCATAGTTCTATGATGATTTTACTACAAAAAGCTCAGCATCATGGGAAAGTTAGCTTTAAATTTTTTAATATATGGACTGAGCATGAGGCCTTAATGGATATGGTAGAATCTATATGGAAAAAATACTATGGCAATAGTATAATGAAGAAGGTTTGGTGTAAGTTGATGGATCTTCAACATGTATTGAAACAGTTGAATAGAAAGGAATTTAAATACATTGGGAAACAGATTGAGATGGCTAGACTGGAGATCGCAGAAGTTCAAGATCAACTAAGTGAACAAGCAACTGATGATTTAATTGTGCGGGAAAAAGAATTACTGATTAAACTTGAAAAATGGTCAATGATAGAAGAAAGTGCTTTGAGGCAGAAGGCAAGGATAAAATGGATCAAATTAGGAGATGCAAATAACAAGTTTTTCAGCTCAGTTATAAAGGAGAGAGCTCAAAAGAAACAAATAAGGAATATTATGTCATTGAATGGTAAAATGTTATATGATCCACATGAGATTCAGGATGAGTTTGTGATGTTCTATAAAAGTCTTATGGGAACTTTAGCAGGTAATCTACCAGCCATAAGTGCTCAAGTGATGAAAAGAGGGCCTACTTTGACAAAATAGCAAAGGTTACAATTGTGTGCTGCAGTAACAGAACAAGAGATTTATGAAGGGTTGCAATCCATAGGGAATGATAAGGCACCAGGTGTAGATGGATATAATGCTTTCTTTTTTAAGCATACTTGGCAGATCATTAAAGGGGATATTATTGAGGCTGTTCAGAGTTTCTTCACAACAGGTAAACTATATAAGTCATTCAATTGTACTTTGGTTTCTCTCATTCCAAAAGTTCAGAATCCTAAAACTGTGAAAGAGTATAGACCAATAGCTTGTTGTACTGTGGTATATATGATCATCTCCAAAGTGTTAACAAATAGATTACATGGTGTTATTCATACTGTCATTTGTGATAGCCAGGCAGGATTTATCCCAGGAAGGAAGATATCTGATAATATATTGATTGCTCATGAATTGGTTAAAGCCTATAATAGGAAGCATATTTCTCCTAGAAGCATGCTGAAGATTGATTTACAGAAAGCTTATGATTCAGTTGAATGGGCATTCTTGTAACAAGTAATGTTTGGTCTAGGATTTCCTGAGATGTTTGTGCAATGGATAATAAAATGTGTAAAGACAGTGAATTATTCCATAGTGATTAATGGGCAGAGTACTCAAGGATTTGATGCAGCTAAAGGACTGAGACAAGGAGATCCAATGTCTCTTTTTTTGTTTGCTATAGCCATGGAGTATCTTAGTAGACTTCTTAAGGGCCTTAAGGATGATTAAAATTTCAAGTATCATCCTAAATGCTCTAAACTTGATATCACTCACTTGTATTTTGCAGATGACCTGTTACTGTTTGCTAGAGGAGATCTTGAGTCTGTTAAGGATATCCAAATGTGTTTTTCTCAGTTTTCACAAGCTTCAGGGTTATAAGCAAACCTCAATAAAAGCTCAATATATTGTGGAGGTGTTCAGATGGAAGTGAGGCAGCAGATTGTTCATCAGTTAGGCTACAACATGGAGGAACTCCCTTTCAAATATTTGGGAGTGCCACTATCAACCAAGAAAATGTCAGTTATGATATGGTATCCTCTCATTTATAAAATAATGGCAAGAATCAACTCATGGACAGCAAGGAAACTATCTTATGCAGGGATAACTCAACTAGTGCAGACAGTTTTATTTGGTGTTCAATCTTATTGGGCACAATTGTTCATATTTCCAGCTAAGATAATCAAGTTAATTGAGAGTTTGTGTAGAAGCTATTTATGGTCAGGTGTTGGACATGGTACTAAGAAGGCTCTAATAGCTTGGGAGAAAGTATGTTGTCTTAAAAATGAAGGTGGTATGGGATTGATAAATATGCAAGTGTGGAATAGAGCTGTTGTAACCAAGCTCTGTTGGGATTTAGCAAACAAAGAAGATAAACTATGGATCAAATGGATACATGC
>NC_028639.1:23450128-23466252 GCF_001406875.1 Solanum pennellii
TCTCACTACCTCATCAGTCGGTGAAGGAGTCACTGCCCTATTACTAGCTGGACCAGGTGTTTGCCTCTACCTATAGAGGGCGTCCTCCTGCGACCTCTACCACGGCCTCTGGCCACTACTCCTCCTCGAGCTACGGTCCCAATGGTTGGCTCAGACGCACCCTGTCCTGCCGGGGCTGGTGTTGACACAGTTATTGCTCTAGTTCTAACCATCTGCGAGATAGAGTGAGGATGTCAGATACCAATTTGTATCACCTAGATACCAATTGGACCCAAGTAATAGCACGGAAGAAAGAAAGGATGGAGTTTTCCTAAAGTCCTATAGCCTCTCAAATAAAAGTAAGGGCGTCCCCTACCGTTCCTCAAGACTCTACTAGACTCGTTCTTGTGTGATGAGACCAACGAACCTAAAGCTCTGATACCAAGTTTGTCACGACCCAAAACGGGCCGCGAGTGGCACCCACACTTATCTTACTAGGTGAGCGAACCAACAATCTAAACCCCAACGTTTACCAGTATATAAATTTTGAATAATAAAATATAATGCGGAAGATCCAAAAATCATTAACGAAATCAATTAAATAAACCTCTAAAGTATAATACTTAACATCCCCAAAATCTGGAAGTCATCACATCAAGAACATCTATCCTCAAATTACTAAGTCTAAGAGTATTTAAGAACTAAAATAAGTAGAAAGATGGTCCATGTCCGAACTTCAAAGACATCAAGACGTGAAGAAGAGAATTTAGCCTGAGCTAGGAATAATAGCTCACCCTGAAATCTGATGTGCTAAAGACTGGCTAGAGTTGAGAACGAGTCGAAGTCACTGGTGCACTTGCTGCACTCCACAAAACAACAAGAAGGAAATAAAAGTAGGGGTCAGTACAAGGAACAAGTACTGAGTAGGTATCATCGGCCAACTCAAAATAGAAATCAATATATACTGAATAATAATATAAAATCAACCACAATACTCAACAGGTGACAATCAACAAGTACAAGAAACATTGGCAACAACACCAAACACACCTATGAGGACTCAAGCCTCCACACCACACTCATTTGGGAAATAGGTTCTTCGAAATTTAGTGTATTAACAAAATTCAAGATTTCTTCTCTTTATTCTTATCGTGTCGGAACGTGACACTGCGATCCCCTAATGCTACGTGTCGGAACGTGACACTCCGATCCATTATTCCTACCGTGTCGGAACGTGACACTCCGATCCCCTAATACTACGTGTCGGAACGTGACACTACGATCCATTATTACTACCGTGTCGGAACGTAACACTCCGATCCATTATTACTACCGTGTCGGAACGTGACACTCCGATCTCCTAATACTACGTGTCGGAACGTAACACTCCGATCCATTTATCTCATTATTTCAGTTCATCAAGCTTTCTTTATGTCAAGCGTCATCTTAACAGAGAGGATTTAAGATTGAAGATTCAACAGTCTCATCATTCTAACCACCACAATTATACGATCACAACATACAAACAAACAATCAAGTATATAGAAGACTTTACAATACCGCCCAAT
Source organism: Solanum pennellii (assembly GCF_001406875.1). Classification (NCBI taxonomy): domain Eukaryota; kingdom Viridiplantae; phylum Streptophyta; class Magnoliopsida; order Solanales; family Solanaceae; genus Solanum; species Solanum pennellii. Next base: position 23,451,676 of record NC_028639.1, read on the forward strand.
ACATATCAATCGCTATTTAGAGTTTATCTATCACATAGACATAAACCATAACCTACCTCCACCGAAGAATCGTGATCAAGCAAGCTATCTCCCCAATGCCTTTTGCTTTCCTCTCCGTTCTCTCTTTCTCGCTCGTTCTCCATCTCTGCTTCTTTTTACTTTTCTTCTCCAGATTCTTTTTCTTTTACCCTAATTATCATATAATTCATTATGATAAAAGTAACCCATTACTTGTTTTAACATTATCTCTTTTAACCCCCAAGTAATAAATTATTAAACTTACCCCACTAATTTCATAAAGTTTGTCATGAATAGTCCAAAACACCCCTTTAAAACTTTTAGCAGAATTCCGACCTAGTTGGGGTTACGCAACCTGTGACGGTCCGTCGTGTCTGTGACGGTCCGTCCTGCAGCTCCGTCACAAAGTTCAGAGAGTTAAATTCAGTAAAGGGTTTGTGACGGTCCTTCGTACCTACAACGGTCTGTCCTGCAGTTCCGTTGTGAAGTTCAGAGAGTCGATCTCAGTACCCAGATTTCAGAGTTGAAGTGTTTTGGAACGAAGACCCTCGATGGTCCGTCGTGACCATGACGGTCCGTCGCCTGATCCGTCGACCCGGTCAGTTATTTCAAAAATAATTTTTACTGCTCGAACCTACTAAACAGGTTGCTACAAGTACATAGGAGACTTTACAATATCACTCAATACATATCGATCGCTATTTAGAGTTTATCTATTACATAGAAATAAACCATAAACTACCTCCACCGAAGATCCGAAGGCAAGTAACTACTTCTCCAATGCCTTTCCATTTCTTATTTTCTCCGAACCGTTCCAATCTATCAAGTATATAAATATTTACATAAGGTGTAAGTTGACAAGTCCATAAAAACACTCTAATTATATGTCTAGCCTAGAACAAAAACTCATAAAATCCTATAATCAATTTCCTAAAGTTTAAACCTATGGGTAAGTCCCAATTCTTCCCATTAGCATATCTTTAAGGAAATTTAAATCATTTGATACACCAAATAATTAATTACCTATTTTAATATATCAAAATATAATTTATAACGAGAGAACTAGATATTTTAATATATTAGGGTGGAAGCCGCTGGTCACAAAACCAACAGCATACGGACTAACAACCACCCTACAACACGTGATATGCAGAAACATACCACCATACTGTATCCTTGTTTCCTACTAACATTAGCACTAGATTTTTATATTAATTTAAGGAAATTAACAGGTACATAGTAATGTTAGTATTTATCCTTCATACTTTTATTCTTTATTAATTATATATATTATGTACCCCACATTCTTCTAGAACGACCAACTATACAATTTATCCATTCTATGTACTTTATGCTACAACAATATTATATATTTTTTAAATTAGATAGTAACTCACAAGGAAGTGTATCAATAAAGGATCACCGTTTGATTTTGTCGTCGCCGCCTCCACTTCGTTCTTCTCTTCTGCTCTTTTTTTTTCTTCTATAAATTATTTTTTACCCTAATTATTATACAACTAATTATATGAGTAATAAAAGTGGTCCACTTTAATTCTAATGTTATTTTTCTTTACCCACCAACTAAATAAATTATTAAAACTACCCCACTAATTTTATAATTATAATTATGAATAGTCCAAAATCCAATTAGAATCCATCGAAAAATTTTTTATGAAACACAAGGCTTTAACACTCAAAACGACCAAAATGGGTCGTTACTGTAGATAACAATTTACCCATCGTTCGTACTCGAACGATAAAAAAGAAAGATGAGGGCTAGGAAAGTACCTGAATCTGTGAAAAGGTAAGGGTATCTTACATGCATATCAGTCTCACTCTCCCAAGTGGACTCTTCAACTGGCCGATTCTTCTATTGAACCTTGATAGATGCAATCTCCTTTGATATCAACTTGCGGACCTCTCTATCTAGAATAGCTACAGGCTCCTCCTCATAAGACAGATTCTCATCAAGTAGTTTTGAATCCCAACGAATAATGTAGCTTCCATCGCCATGGTATTTTTTTAGCATAGACACATGGAATACCGGGTTCCCTCCTGACAACCCTAGAGGCAAGGCCAATTACCTCCCCACGTGCTTCAGAACTTCAAATTGACCAATATACCTCGGACTAAGCTTACCTCGCTTACCAAATTGCATCACACCTTTCATGGGTGAAACCTTCAGCAAGACTTGTTCACCCTCCATAAAATCCAAGTCCTTAACCTTCGATCTGCATATTCCTTCTGCCTACTCTGAGCGGCTAAAAGCTTTTCTTGAATAAATTTCACTTTCTCTAATTATTCCTTCAGAAGATCAGTACCCCAAGGTCTAACCTCAAATGAATCAAACCAACCAATGGGGGACCTACATCTCCTCTCATACAATGCCTCAAATGGCGCCATATCAATACTCGAGTGATATCTGTAGGGGCTTATAGTTTAATGGTTGAAACATACCGCTCATGACAGTGAACTATTGTTGTATGAAAACTCTGCTAGAGGTAAAAAAATTATCCCAATGAACACCAAATTCTATCACACATGCACGAAGCATATCGTCCAACACCTGAGTCGTTCGCTCATGCTGACCATCGGTCTGAGGGTGAAATGCAGTACTAAGATCCAGTCTAGTACCTAATTCAGCATGTAATGTCCTCCAGAACTTAGATTTAAATTGCGTACCTCTATCGGATATGATGGAAAGTGGAACTCCATGCAATCGAACAATCTCAGAAACATAGAGTTTGGCTAACTTCTCGGCATTGTAAGTCATCTTAACTGGAATGAAGTGAGCAGAGTTAGTTGACCTGTCAATAATTACCCAAATAGAATCAAACTTACCCAATGTCTTTGGAAGACCAACTACGAAATCCATTACAATTCTTTCCCACTTCCATTCAGGAATGGGCATTCTCTGAAGTGTCCCTCCAGGCCTCTGGTGTTCATACTTTACCTGCTGACAATTCCGGAATTGGGCAACAAAATCAACAATGTCACGCTTCATTCTACTCCACCAAAAATGTTGTTTTAGATCACGATACATCTTGGTTGCACCAGGATGTGTAGAATACCTTGAACTATGAGCCTCTATGAGAATAATGTGAATCAAATAATCTACACGGGGCAAACATACTCTCCCCTTAATCCTCAAGACGCCTTCTTCATCAATTATTGCCTCTTTAGCTCCTCCTCGCAATACCATATCTCGAATTAGGCTCAGCTTCTCATCAACAAACTGATTTCTCTTTATCTTGTCAAGATAGAAGATTTTTCCTCCACACAGGCAAAAAATCCTCCTTTCTCCAGTACTTCCAGCCTCATAAAGTCATTACCCAGATTCTGAACCTCTCTAGCCAATGGGCGTCTAGAAACCTATAAGTGGGCTAAACTACCCAGGCTCCCTACTTTTCTACTTAAAGCATCTACCACAACATTAGCTTTTCCTGGGTGATACAAAATAGTAATATCATAGTCTTTCAATAGTTCCATCCACCTCCTCTGCCACAAATTCAAATCTTTCTGAGTAAAGACATATTGTAAACTACGATGATCTATATAAACTTCACACTTGACCCCATATAGATAATGTCTCCATTGCTTTAATGCAAATACAACTGCAGCCAACTCCAAATCATGGGTTGGATAATTACGTTTATGCACTTTCAATTCCCTCGAAGCATAAGCAATTACATTCCTCTCCTGCATTAGCACTGCACCCAAACCAGAATAAGATGCATCATTATAAACAATAAAATTCTTACCTTCTACTGGCAAGGTAAGAATTGGTGCAGTAGTCAACAAGGTTTTGAGTTTCTGGAAGCTTTCTTCACATGCGTCCGACCATACAATTGGAACATTCTGCTTAGTCAAATTTGTCAACTGGGAAGCATTAGAAGAAAATCCCTTGACGAATCGACGGTAGTAGCTAGCTAAATCAACAAAGCTCCTTACCTCTGAAACATTAGTAGGTCATACCCAACTCTTTACTGCTTCAATCTTAGAAGAATCCACCATCACTCCATCCTTAGAAACCATGTGCCCCATGAAGGACACTGAATCGAGCCAAAACTCACACTTGGCGAATTTGGCGTAAAGCCTTTTCTCCCTTCACAACCCCAATACAATTCTCAAATGCTCCTCATGTTCTTCCCTGCTCTTTGAGTATATCAGTATATCATCAATAAATACAATAACAAAGAGGTCCAGATATGGCTTAAAAATCCCGTTCATCAGGCTCATGAAAGCAGCAGGGACATTCGTAAGCCCAAATGACATTAATAAGAATTCATAATGTCCATACCTGGATTGAAAACCAGTCTTTGGCACATCTATTGCCCGTATTTTCAATTGATGATAACATGATCGCATATCAATTTTAGAAAAGACACAAGCACATTGTAATTGATCAAACAAATCATCAATGCGAGGAATAGGATACTTGTTCTTAATAGTTACCTTATTCAGCTGCCTGTAGTCTATGCACATCCGAAAACTTCCATCTTTCTTCTTCACAAATAAAACAGGAGCACCCCAAGGGGATGCACTCGGTCTAATAAAACCTTTACCTAACAACTCTTGAAGTTGGGCCTTTAACTCCCTTGACTCAGCTGGAGCCATTCTATAAGGGGTAATGGAAATTGGGCAAGTACCCGGCTCCAGGTCAATACAAATATTAATATCCCTATCCGGTGACATACCAGGAAGGTCAGCAGGAAACACATCCAGAAAATCACAGACTATCGAAACAGACTCAATCGAAGGTACTTCGGAAATATCATCCCTGAGTTGTGAAGAAAGCTAAACAACCCTTACTCACCATCATCTTAGCACGAAGAAAAGAGATAATACGAACAGGAGTGGAAATATAGTCACCCTCACACACTAGTGGATCTGTCCCACGCTTAGCCAATGTCACAGTTTTAGCATTACAATCTAAGATTGCAAAATTTGGAGAAAGCCAAGTCATACCCAGAATTACATTAAGCCAAGTCATACCCAGAATTACATCAAAATCAACAATGTCTAGAATAATCATATCTACATAAGTGTTGCTCCCACAAAAGTCACAAGGCATGACCTATGCACCTTCTAAACTATCACAGGCTCACCCACAGGAGTAGAGACACGAATAGGCATGTCAAGCAAATCACAATATAAATCAAGACCAGAAGCAAATGAGGAAGATACATATGAAATTGTGGATCCAGGATCAAACAATACAGAAGCCATGCAATCACAGACCAAAGGAGTACCTGTGATAACAACATCAGATGTCTCTGCTTCAGACCTCCCAGGGAAAGCATAACAATGGGCCCTATCACCTATCTGTCCATTGCCCCTGCCAAGCTGCGTTGCAGTAGTTCCAACTTGCTCGCCACCCCGACTGAACTTGTGACCGCCATTACCTTGGCCACCACGTCCTCCAGAATGGCGACCTCTACCATGACCACTCTACCTCTAACTACTGGGGGTCTGTAACTCTGTTTTGGACAATATTTCCTAATATGTCCAGCCTCTCCACATCCATAACCATTCCTGGAGTCAAGTATAGGTCTCTGTGAAAATGACGAAGTCTGGAGATAACCTCCAAACTCATAAAAAGGCTGACTGGTCTGCGATGGACCCCCAGCTGAAGCCTGTAATGAAGACTGAATAGGATGGGCTGGGTAACCTCCTAAACTCTGCCCTCTGGAGTAAGAACCACTAAACTCACCTCCCTTACAGAACTTATTAAATGTCGACGCCGTGATGAAGTCGTCGGGCTTCATCCTTTCTACCTCTATCACAAAATCAACCACTTCCTAAAAGGATTTTGCTGTAGCAGCTACCTGTAAGGCTGAAATCTGCAAATCTGACCTCAATCCTTTCACAAAGCGGCGAATCCTCTCTACTTGACTGAAGCAAAGCTGAGTGGCATACCTGGATAGTGCACGAAACTTGTCCTCATAAGCAGCAACAGATATCCTTCCTTGCTCTAGGCTCAGGAACTCATCTCTCCTTCTATCCCTCAATGTCCGGGGTATATACTTCTCCATAAATAAGTTAGAAAATGATGCCCAAGTCATAGGTTGTGCCGTTGCGGGTTGACACTCAACATATTACCGCCACCACATTTTGGCATCCCCCTGAAACTGGTAGGTCACAAATTCAACACTGAATCATTCTACTATGTCCATCTTATGTAGCAGCTCATGACAATCAACCAGAAAATCATAGGCATCTTAAGATTCAGCACCCTTGAAGACTGAAGGTTTCAACTTTAAGAACTTAATGAAAAGTTCATGCTGATCACCTGTCATTATAGACCCTGTAGTCAATCGAGGAAACATGCCTACTTCCAATGATGCATCCATGCGGGGAGCCACAACAGCTGCATGTTGTACTCCTTCAACCCGAGGTACTGGTGCAGAAAACACTCGAGGTGTATGGCCCTGATCAGATAACCCACTAAGATAAGTAAGAACTTGATTAATCATCCCTGGGGTAGGCAGGGGTGGTACTTCCTTATCCTGAACCTGCTTGAGTCACTGCTATATTCCTAGATGGACCAGGTGTTTGTCCTCTGCCTCTTGTGGGCGTCCTCCTGCGACCCCTACCACGACCTTTTGCCTGTGCTCCTCCTCGAGTTACAGCCCGAATGGTTGGCTCAGACGCACCCTGTCTTGCCGGTGTTGGCACAGTTGTTGCTTTGTTCTAACCATCTGCGAAATTGAGTGAGAAGGTCAGATACCAATTTGTATCACCCAGATACAAATTGGATCCAAGTAACAGCACGAAAGAAAAAAATGGAGTATTCCTAAAGTCCTATAGCCTCTCGAAGAAAAGTAAAGGCGTCCCCATACCGTTCCTCAAGACTCTACTAGACTTGTCCTTGTGTGATGAGATCAACGAACCTAACGCTCTAATACCAAGTTTGGCACGATCCAAAATGATTCGTGAGTGGCACCCACACTTATCTCCTTAGGTCGGCGAACCAACACATTTAAACCCCAACATATACCAATAGTTCAACTATAAATAATATAAATAATGTGGAAGCTCCAAAAGATACTAACAACCAATTTATATAAGTTTCAAAAGTTTAATACTTACCATCCCAAAATCTGATAGTCATCACATAAAGGACATCTATTTCCAAATTACCAAGTCTAAGAGTGTTTAAGAAACCAAAATAAGAAAAAATATGGTCCATGTCCGAAAGTCAAAGACATCAAGACGTGAATGAGAGAATCCAGCACGAGCTAGAATTAATAGCTCAACCTGAACTCCGATGCGTTGGAGACTGGCTAGAGCTTAGGGCGAGTCGAAGTCGATGGTACACTTGCTGCACTCCACAAAAGAACAGAGAAGAAAATACAAGTAGGCGTCAGTACAAGGAACACGTACTGAGTAGGTATCATCGGCCAACTCAAAATAGAAAACAAAATATATTGAATAATAACATAAAATCAACTACAATACTTAAGCGGTGGCAAGCAACAAACACATGAACCATTGACAACAACACCATAATAGGTACACAATCAATCACAACATCAAGAACACCTATGAGGACTCAGGCCTCCACACCATACTCATTTGGAAAACAGGTTCTTTAAGAATAAGTATATTTAGTTACTTCAAGATTCCTTTCCTTTAATGTTATTGTGTCAGAACGTGACACTCCAATCCCATATATTGTGTCGGAACATGACACTCCGATCCCATAATATCGTGTCGGAACGTGACACTCCGATCCAATTATCTCATTATTTTATTTCATCAAGCCTTCTTTATTCAAGAAGTCATTTTAATAGAGAGGGTTCAAGATTAGAAATTCAACAGTGTCATAATTTTAGGCCAACCACAAACCATACAATAAAACATACAACCACACAATCAAGTACATAGGAGACTTTACAATACCACTCAATACATATCGATCGCTATTTAGAGTTTATCTATCACATAGAAATACACCTTAACCTACCTCCACCGAAGAACCGAAGACAAGTAACTACTTCTCGAATGCCTTTCCTTTTCTTATTGTCTCCGAACCGTTCCAATCTATCAAGTATATATATTTACAAAAGGTGTAAGTTAACAAGCCCATAAAAACACTCTAACTATATGTCTAGTCTAGAACAAAAACTCACACAATCCTATAATCAACTCCTAAAGTTTAAACCTATGGGTAAGGCTCAATTCTTCCCATTAGCATATCCTTAAGGAAATTTAAATCATTCGATACACCAAATAATTAATTACCTATTTTAATATATCAAAATATAATTTATAACGTGAGAACTAGATATTTTAATATGTTAGGGTGGAAGCCGCTGGTCACAAAACCAACAGCATACGGACTAACAATCACCCTACTACACGTGATTTGCAGAAACATACCACCATACTGTATCCTTGTTTCCTACTAACATTAGCACTAGATTTTTATATTAATTCTTAGGAAATCAATAGGTACTTAGTAATTTTAGCATTTATCCTTCATACTTCAATTCTTTATTAATTATATATATTATGTACCCCACATTCTTCTAGAACGACCAACTATACAATTTATCCATTCTATGTACTTATGCTACAACAATATTATATATTTTTTTAAAATTAGATAGTAACTCACAAGAAGTGTATCAATAAAGGATCACTGTTTGATTTTGTCGTCGCCGCCTCCACTTCATTCTTCTCTTCTGCACTTTTCTTTTCTTCTATATATTATTTTTACCCTAATTATTATACAACTAATTTTAAGAGTAATAAAAGTTGTCCACTTTAGTTCAAATGTTATTTTTCTTTAATCACCAACTAAATAAATTATTAAAACTACCCCACTAATTTCATAATTGTAATTATGAATAGTCCAAAATCCAATTAGAATCCATCGAAAAAAAATATTTTATGAAACACAAGGCTTAAACACTCAAAACGACCAAAATGGGTCGTTACAGTATATCAGAGAAAGCCATCGATTCTTACTTGGCTAGAGTTACGATGCGTGTTATTTTTGTTATTGAATTCATTTAAGAAGTAAAAGCAATTGTTTGGTCTAGAGAGATTAAAAATTCGATAAAGTTTTGAAATTATTCATTGGTAGAAATATGTGGGCTATTTGAGTACGATCTTATGGATAGGTATGATGTGTTCTAGTTAGGTATCTAACGGACTTTTGTGGAAGTACTATGGTTATGTGGAAACTGGTACGTCGATTTTCAAGTAAGAATACTAATTACTAAAGGAGTTACCAGTTGTATGACATGGTCAGATAATAAGATATAGTGTTGAATTCCCGATTGAGAAACCAACTAGTTTGTTACTACAGGAACTTAGATTGAGCATTATTTTAAAGGAAAATTTTTAGTGGTGGTTCTTTGGTAAAATATGAATATATTTAAGTTGTGAAATGTATCTTGAGGGTTTTGAATGAGGACTGACGATTTTATCTTATGTTTAAAAAGGTAGATAAATACTAAAATGACAAACTTATAGGGAAAGAAAATCTTATTGAGTATTCTTGGGTGAACTAAATTGAAGATTTTAGAAAGAAAATGCTTATAAAATTGAGTTAGTCCCTTAAATTTGATTAGTATACCTGAGTTTAAGGTGTCATGTCAAGGAAAAGGTTCACATTTTGATGATGAAAAGGTCTAGCTAAGCATGATGATAAAAAGAGAAAGTGATGTAGGACCTTTTTGATTTATGTTTGTTGTACTAATATAGAAAATTCTCATTTAGAATCAGTTTTAGTGGCAACAAAGTCTTGAAAGTGTTTCACCGGTTCTGATATCGAATTTAATATTTGCTTAAGAGTTGGACACTAGGCCTAATCTTACTTGAAAAAGGATTGAAATTATTCTCTTTATTTGGCTTTCAATTTTATTAAGAAAAGAATTTGATTTGTAATCCTATTGTAGATGATTTTGACTTTGTAAGGAAAAGCACAATTGTATAAATAGAGGATGGTCTTAAGAGAAAAATTGAACTACACATTAGTATTCTCCTTGAAAGACATTTATACATAAGAGAGGTTTTGAGAGAGCTTTCAAGAAGAGTGAAGAGAGAAGAAAAAGATTTATTTCGTTGCATACCTTTCTCCGTCCAGCAATCTTCAGATCGTGTTTTTGAATTAACTAACCATTGGATTAGGCTAAAAATTTAAATATGTGTTCTTGACATCTTAATGGTTAATTTGAACAGTAGAGATTGGATTCAGAAGTCTGCAAGATCATTTTTATTCCGAATAACAGCTGCGTTTGGGTGGTGCTTGCATTAAATTTGTAGAGGCGTTGTATTTATAGTATGTATTATGAGGTGTTTTAATATAATATTTAAAAAGAGGTATATTAATTTAAGACAATGGAGGCGATTAGAGTTTGTAATGATGATAAGGATTGGTGATTGATCGTGATTGAGATGAAATTATATAATAAGGATTGTTGGTTAAACGAGTTTTGTACGGTACTAACGGTTTGCAAGCATCTAATGTTGTGGTTGTATAGAAAGTTTTAGGAGATGTTCGGAAACCGCTTGAATTGAATTTAAAGGAGTTATAGTCATAAGAAAAAAATGTGGGATATAATGTAGTCTTCAGAAAGAGCTGAGATCAAGAATATTTTCTCTAATTGCAAGGGATATAGAGGTATCTTTTGGAGGTCTTGTATCAGGTTCTGCGACATGTGGTTTCATATATTTTAATATGGTCATGATTTTAGTGTCACATGTTTATCAAATTTGTTAAAAACTATTGAATAAGACATAAGAAAGGAGTGTACATACGCTCAACTCGAGTGTGATGATAAGTTCTCTTGTGATTTTGAGTTTATTAATAAGTGCGTCAAACTTTTAGCGAAGGATATGATAAGATCAATGAAGAGACGATCAACAATAAGTCAAGATATGTACATTCATGAAAATCTTCAAGGTATCAGTCATGTTGATAGATAAAGAGATTGAGTTACATTGTTAGATTTACAATTCAAATGTTTCATTTTGAATCTACTTTGGTGGTGGTATATTTTATAAAGGTATGAATTTGGAAAGGTAAAAAAAAATATATTGTCACATCAGACATTAAACATATGGACAGACTTATCCATGTTTTGGGTTAGAATATAAGGTAAAATGTCATTGGTTGTTGGTACAAGGATGAGCTCGGTAAGGGAGCTAGAGAAATTAACAAGAGTTTGATATATTAAAGAATCGTGATATATAGAATGTTATAATGTATTAATTAGACATATGATGGTGAATAGAGGTTATGATCTTATAACATACAAAATAATATGAGTGACCAAGAATTTTTGTAACCGTTTACATGACGTATGTAATGGTTTAGAATGTATATGACTCGTATTTGTCATGTAATGCTTAAATACAAAGAAAGATAGCTATTGGTTAAATATATAATTGATAAAAATGCTTTGATACTAATTATGGTTTTGGAGTAGGGTAGATGATCGATGTGGTTATGATGTTTTTTTAGTATTAAGAGTGTTGAATTTAGTGGATGTGGGATTTGATAAACCAAGTGTGTATGCAATTATAATACGGACTAAATTGGTGATTGTGGGTTGCTAGAAAATCAAAGGGATAGAGTCAGTTGAATGAAAATATTTTATATCGACACTACGGTCTATTATATTTAGAGTTAGTCCGCCTTGTTTATTTTCTATATGACATATTAAGTGTTGTCTTGATGTAGCTGAAGTATTTGAGTGGTTCTACATGTACCACTTTGTTTATGAGAATTAACATGAAAGCTACCGTGAAAATTTATAGTTTTTTTATAGACTAAAAATTTATCTCATCTTCGGTATTATGTTGTGACCATGTGTGACGGAATGTAAGGACCAATGTAGCATTTTCATTCTTAAGGTTTGTTTATAATAACTACTAATCTAGCATTTTGACAATGTTTTTAGAGGTTATGTATGCTTGGGTGTGTCGCTTGATGGGTGGTTACTTGATCATTTTCTTCATTGTGTTAGATAAGTTTTGTTCGCACTTGATGAGTACTTGATGTCTAAAGTTAAAATTTTTATAACTTAAGGTCGTGAAAAGTTTATGTGTGAGAAGGAAAACATAATAAGAATGGTGTTGTGTATTATGAATGTGTGGTGGTTGATTTAGGTTCACTTATGATTGGAATAAATATTGATTCAACATTTTATCATGGTTATGTTAGATAATATTTGTCATGATGGTTGAGTCACGGTCTAGTTGGAGAATCGATCAGTAGAAGAGTCCAGTGATAATAGTTGTGTTGTTAGTTGAGATTATATAGAACAACAATTATCACTCCCATTTGAGACATTGTATGGGAGGAGGTGTAGGTCTTCAATTGGTTAGTTTGACATTTTGATATGAGACGTTGGATACGGATATTTTGAAGGAATTGTTGAGATAACTATCCTCTCTTACCCTCACCTTTCTTTGATCGTTCGAGGAAAAACGATGGATAAATTGGTATCTAATGTAATGAACCATTTGGTTGTTTTGAATACTAGAGCTTGTTATTTTATAAAAGACTTCTCGATAGATTCTAAGTTATTTTGAACTGTTTGTAACTTTATTATTACATTTGTGGAATAATTTTAATAATTTATTAGTTAGTGGTTGAAGAAAATAACATTAAAAGTAATAGGGGTTACTTTTACCACTTATATAATTAGTCATTTAATAATTAGGGTAGTAAATAATCTGTAGAAGAAAAGAAAAGAGGGGAAGAGGAGAACAAAGAGAGGACGGCGTGGAACAAAAACTGAATGGAAAACAACTGCCTTCAGGTAAATCTTCAATTAGCCGCAATGTTTTTCTATGCATATTAAATGTTGGGTGGGAAATTATATATATCATTACATATACTACTTAATGTCATGTTATGGTAAAAGGAATATTCACAAAAATCAAAGTCTAAGTGGATAATTAATGATACGAAATTACTGAAAAATTATGGGTTGGTATAAGTGTATTAGCTAGTGAATATAATGATTTTTTTCTTTATGTAGTCGAAGCTAAATAGTTTTTCTATATAGAAACATTATATTAATTCATAAATTCATCGATGTCATGTTTTAATTAATATATATATTAAATGAGGAAGAGGAGATTAAAGAGAGGACGGCGTGGAACAAAAATTGAATGGAAAACAACTGCCTTCAGGTAAATCTTCAATTCGCCGCAATGTTTTCTATGCATATTAAATGTAGGGTGGGAGATTATATATATCATTACATATACTACTTAATGTCATGTTATGGTAGAACAAATTTTAACAAAAATCAAAGGCTAAGTGGATAATTAATGATAAGAAATCACTGAAAAAATTATGGGTTGGTATAAATATATTAGCTAGTGAATACAATGATTTATTACTTTCTGTAGTCGAAGCTAAATAGATTTTTCTATATAGTAACATTATAATTTAATTCATATATTGATCGATGTCATGTTTTAATTAATATATATATTAAATGAGGAAGAAAGAAAAATGGATATTGGCAACTTATTCTTACGTGGAGGCTATGTGGTGCTGTAACATTTACCTGCAATCATTGGTAATCATTACCAAATGATTGAGGCATCAATAGGCATGTTTGAAAATTGGTTTATGTGTTATATGCTTACGATTTTGGTGGGTTAAATTTGTGTGTACTTGTCTAGTGTAACCATAGTAAGGATAATAATAATAATAATAATGATAATAATAATAATAATAATAATAATAATATGACCGGATGGCGCATAAATCATGGATGATAGGCAGGAGGTTTCATCTTCTCCTCTTTGATATACTGAAATACATGATCCTTATCACTTGGGCTGTAACTTTTTGAATAGTTATCATATTACGAGATAAGTTTTGATATATTGAGATAGATAACTAAAATAAATGTTTTATATAATATTAACATCATTGGATTAGGTTACATGGAGGAATATAGATTTAACTCTAGGCTTTAAATTTTGACATGTATGAGACTTGATAAATGTAACGACCTGTTTAGTCGTTTTGAGCTGCAGATTTTATTTCTGGAAAAACTGGCTGAGACGACGGAACCCACGACGGACCGTCATGAGCTCGACGGACCGTCGAGGGGGTCTCGTTCCAAAATACTTAGAATTCTGAAATTGGGTACTGAAATCGACTCTCTGAACATCGTAACGGAATGGCAGGACGGACCGTCACAGGCGTGACGGGCCGTCACAGACTCTTGGTAAAAATCTAGTCTCTGAACTCTGTGACGGAGCAGCAGGACGGACCGTCGTAGGCAAGACGGCCCGTCACAGACTGCGTAATCCCAGGCTGGGTCGGATTTCTGCTTAGTAATTTAAGGGGCGTTTTGGGCTATTCCTGCTTTAATTATAAAGTTAGTGGGTTAATGTTAATAAGTCTAATTACTTGGGGGTTAAAAGAGGTAACCTTGAGTTAATTAGTGGGATATTATTGCCATCTTTATACTTAATTATATGCTAATTAGGGTAAAAGAAAGAGGGTTTGAATAAGAAAAAGAAAAGGAACAGAAAGAGAGGGAGAACGAGTAGAGAGAGAGAGAAACGAAC
>NC_028639.1:23470093-23470660 GCF_001406875.1 Solanum pennellii
GATTTGTCAAGGGATTCTCTTCTATTGCTTCCCAATTGACAAACTTGACTAAGCAGAATGTTCTATTTGTATGGTCGGATGAATGAGAGGAAAGCTTCCAAAAACTCAAGACCTTGCTGACTACCGCACCTATCCTTACCTTTCCAGTAGAGGGTAAGAACTTCATTGTGTATTGTGATGCATCCTATTCTGGTTTGGGTGCAGTGCTAATGCAAGAGAAGAACGTAATTGCGTATGCTTCGAGGCAATTAAAGGTGCATGAACGTAATTATCCGACCCACGATTTGGAGTTGGCTGCGGTAGTGTTTGCATTAAAGCAATGGAGACACTATCTATATGGGGTAAAGTGTGAAGTCTATACGGATCATCGTAGTTTATAGTATGTCTTTACTCAGAAAGATTTAAATTTGAGACAGAGGAGATGGATGGAACTACTGAAGGATTATGATGTCACCATCTTGCATCACCCAGGAAAGGCGAATGTTGTGGCAGACGCCTTAAGTAGAAAAGCAGGGAGCATGGGTAGCTTAGCTCACTTACAAGCTTTTAGACGCCCAATGGCTAGAG
>NC_028639.1:23475118-23479007 GCF_001406875.1 Solanum pennellii
TTTCTGTTGATATTAAATTGAAATGTTAAGGTTTAGATTGGTTGGTTCGCTCACATAGGAGGGTAAGTGTGGGTGCCAGTCGCGGCTCGGTTTTGGGTCGTGACAATAAATTAGTTGGTATCAAAGTTTAGGAACTTGACTGTAGAATAGGGTGAGTTTTTGGGTCGTGACAATTCCCTTTCTTTAATGTGTGTTATTATAATAATGTATACTACTCATCTTAGCAATCACTTTGCATTACAAGAATTTTTACCTGAAGCACAAAGTACTTTTCTTGTGGCGGCGATTATCATGCTCCTTTGCCTCTCTCTCCCATATTCTAGATTAAAAAGTTAAACCCTTGAAACATATTTTAATATCCTATTAAAAGACTAATTATTAAAGTGGCAATAATGACCCACTAATAATTTTAATATTATTTTATTTAATCACCAACTCAATAATTTATTAAAATTAACCCATTAATTCTATAACTATAGTTATGAATAGTCCAAAATATACATTTAGAATATATCGGAAGTATTTTATGAACTAAAATCTCTGTAACTCGAAATAACCAAATGGGTCATTACATAATAAGACAGAGAAAGATGTTAACTTCTTCAAATAAATAAATGTGATTTAGTTGGTGAATATAGTGTTTGAATTAAGTTAAAACTAAACTAATTACACTTAGAAAGATGTTAACTTCTTCAAATAAGTAAATGTTATTTAGTTGGTGAATATAGTGTTTGAATTAAGTTAAAACTAAACTAATTACACTGAGAAAGATGTTAAGTTCTTTAAATAAATAAATGTGATTATTTTTGGTTAATATAGTGTTTGAATTAAGTTAAAACTAAACTAATTACACTGAGAAAGATGTTAAGTTCTTTAAATAAGTTAATGCGATTTAATTGGTTAGTATAGTGTTGGAACTAAGTTAAAATTAAACTAATTACACTTGGCAAGATTTTATGTTCTTTAAATAAGTTAATTTGATTTAGTTGGTGAATATAGTGTTGGAATTAAGTTATAACTAAACTAATTAGACTTAGAAAGATGTTAAGTTCGTCAAATAAATAATGTGATTTATTTGGTGCATATAATGTTGGAATGAAGTTAAAACTAAACTAATTACATTTAGAAAGATGTTAAGTTCTTCAAATAAGAAAAAATGTGATTTACTTGGTGAATATAGTGTTTGAATTCTTTAAATAAATAAATGTGATTATTTTTGGTTAATATAGTGTTTGAATTAAGTTAAAACTAAACTAATTACACTGAGAAAGTTGTTAAGTTCTTCAAATAAGTAAATGTGATTTAGTTGGTAAATATAATGTTGTAATTACGTTATAACTAAACTAATTAGACTTAGAAAGATGTTAAGTTCTTCAAATTAGTAAATGTTATTAAGTTGGTGAATATAGTGTTGGAATTAAGTTAAATCTAAACTAATTACACTTGGAAAGATGTTAAGTTCTTCAAATTAGTAAGTGTGATTTAGTTGGTGAATATAGTGTTGGAATTAAGTTAAAACTAAACTAATTATACTTAGAAAGTTGTTAAGTTCATGATATAATTTAATGTGATTTAGTTGGTGAATATTGTGTTTGAATTAAGTTAAAACTAAACTTATTTACACTTAGAAAATTGTTAAACTTTTAAATAAGTTAATGTGATTTAGTGTACTGACCCAAAAGCTCCTCTTTAGAACTTTTGAATATTTGTTTAACTTAAGTTAATTAATCGATTGTTTATGGGCTAAATTGATAATTTATTTAAGACCGTATACCCTTTAGCTTATATTTAATAAAATAT
This sequence comes from Solanum pennellii, assembly GCF_001406875.1. Lineage (NCBI taxonomy): Eukaryota > Viridiplantae > Streptophyta > Magnoliopsida > Solanales > Solanaceae > Solanum > Solanum pennellii. The sequence goes on from NC_028639.1 coordinate 23,476,919, forward strand.
GTGGGTAAAACCTATCACTTTTAGTATTTAAATAATTCATAAAAAAATAGGGAAATGAAAAAAAAAGGCGAACGGTTTCTGCACTTGCGGCTTACAAACTGCTTCATGTAAGTTTCCTTTGCCTCTAGTTCCTTGATTGCTGCACATATATGTGTGTATATAGCAATATTATATAGGTGATTATATATATATGTGTATAATAATAAGTGATAGATTGCATATTTGAGTCTAAAAAAATTGAATAAGAAATCACGTGAATAGTTGAAAATATTTGAATCAGTTGTTAGTGGGTATTTAATGATTAATTGTGATTATTTGGTTGCTTTGATTATATAAATAATTTAGTGTGTATTGCTGGAAAAAAAACAATTAAAGAAAAAGACAAAAAAAATTTCATACATGCTATATTGTGAGGAAATTAATGGTTTGTTCATGAACGTGGCATCTGGAAATTTTTATGATTAAATTTAATGCAAATCCTTTGGTAGTGATTGCTACATTATGTGTGGTTATTAATTAGGAATTTGAATTTGGAGATACAGTGAGGACAGAAGTAGTCTTAGGCTCAAGGCGGTGTTTTTCCGTGGATGACAGATAATTTAAGGTAGGTAATTAAACATTAGATCTATCGTATTATATAAATATCATTTGGGGTTTTGATAGTTGAAATGTTAATTGCAATCAAGAACTACAAACGTGATTATAAATTTGGGTGAATTTTTAAGGTTAAGATTAAAAACATAAAAATGTGAGTGTTCTTAGTTCTGAAACCTTATTGTGAATATATACTTGAATAGATTCCATTGGTTCGGAAGCTCAACGGAAAGGGAAGGATCAAGTCCCAGAGTAATTATTCAATTGACTAAGGCAAGTGGATTTCTAAACTCTTGTTAAGCGTATGAAATTCGTGTATTTCCTTGTGTGGTGTTGGGAATGACTTGGAGAATTGTTTCTTATTTGTTGGTGTTATATTCCTTGTTGTAAATTGTGCTTTGTTATAAAAATGGTTATCTCCTCATTTTCATTTGAGCATGTCATTTGCACTGTATCTAAGACATGGTTGTGGTAAGAGAATGTACCATTTAAAGGGTCGTAGCGCACGTCGTGATGAATATTATATTTCGAGGGACATATCGCGCACCGCGAAGGTTACTATTATCGAGGGTCGTAACGTGCGCCGCGACAGATGCATGATAGATATGTCCCCCATGGGTCCCAGACTGAGAGACAGCGGATGTGTATCGTTAGGGAAGACATGCATCGCTATACTTGACATTTCATCTCATGGCATTACACATTTTTATTATTGATGAACTTGAATACGTGGTTTGCTGATCGTGTCAGTGTTTCTCTGTGAAAATTGTGACTGTTGAATATTGAGCTGTTATTGAGAATATTTAAACTAATAGAGTGTGGTTATTGAGTTGTGTGTTTGGTAAATTCTGAACTTTTTGTAGTAAGGAGGTTCAGATAGGGTGTAAGGAGTACCCGTATTTTGTTCCCTTAACTTGTGTTTAGAGGATTGCTTGTTGGGTACCGCGTGGTTTGGTATTCACCCCTTGCTTCTACAAAATTTTTGTAGGTTACGAGCCCGGATTTTTGTGATACCTTCCATTCTCTTTGTTTCCGAGGAATCTTGTGGAGGATTGTGAGGTAGCTTCTTGTCATCTCAGTGAATTTTCCTACTCCAGTTTATGACTTTGTTTTTACTTGAAAGACAACTTAATGTTAGACTCGTATCTCTATTTAAATTCTAGTATTTACATTAGAGGCTTGTGCATGTGACTACCAGGTTTTGGGAATTGAATTAAGTTGAATTGTTTCCGTATTAGTAATCGTTATCAGACTTTGGTTTTATTTCTGCATTTTATCGAAATTATCGGGTTAGGCTGACTTGTCTTTGTTTAATGACCCGGAATGTCATTTTAGAAATTTTAAATATTCATTTAACTAGAGATAATTAATTTATGGGTAATTGAAGACAACAAACTTAACCGATAGTTAATGGGCTAAAACGTTAAACTTATTTAAAATCTTATACCACTTAACACACACACACACACACAAATATATATATATATATATATAT
>NC_028639.1:23479683-23481176 GCF_001406875.1 Solanum pennellii
TATATATATATATATATATATATATAATTTAGTAAAATTTTATAACTTTTAAATAATAATCGATTTATCAATTTAGGGAAAATAAAATAAGGGAAAGAGGACGCCTCAAGACTATAACGAAAGTTGCAGATTGGTTTGAGTTTGAAGTTCAACAAATGGGAAAGGCTCAAGTCACGAAGTATTTTCTTATTGGATTCAGGCAAGTGGATTTATAAACTCTTGTTAAGTGTATTAAATGCGTGCATTTCCTTGTGGTATATGTTTATGAGTAACGGGATTGGTGATGAAAAAAAAGGATAACAAAAGGCAATGTGATCAATTGTTTATGTGTGATCTGTTGAGAAAGGGTTAAAGGCTTGTTGAATCATTGTTGATGTGACTTCATGTTTGTGTGGTTGTGAAGTGTGCGATGTTATGAAAATGGTCATCTCCTCATTATTTGTGTGAACTTGTCATCTGCATTATTTTGAGGCATTAATTATGACAATTGTTATGTGCATTGAGAAAGAATGAGTAATTAAGAGGATGTACCATTTCGAGGACGTATCACGCGCCGCGATGGATACTATATTTCGAGGGACGTATCGCGCACCGCGATGGTTACTATTATCGAGGGTCGTGTCGTGTGCCGCAAAGATGCATGGACATATATGTCCCCAATGGGTCCCGGACTAAGAGACAGTGGGTGTGTATCACTAGGTCAGACATGCATCATTATACATGACATTGCATTGCACATACTTATCATTAGTGAACTTGATATCGTGTTTTGCTGATCTTCTGATTGCATTTCTGCGGAACTTGTGATGATCAATATTGAGATTGTTATTGCGGTTATTTAATTTGTTAAAGTATTGTTGTTGAGGATATGTAATTTGTTGAAGTGTTGTTATTGATGATATGTAATTTGTTGAAGTGTTGTTGTTGAGGATATGTAATTTGTCGTAGTGTTGTTATTGAGCTACGTGCTATGTAAGCTGTGAGCTGTTAGGTTGGCTTGATTTTAATGCAGGTTGTAGTTTAGGAGGTTCGGTTGGGGGTGGTAGGAGTACCCGTTTTTAATCTCCTTAGCTTGTGTTTAGAGGTTTACTTGCTGAGTACCGTGTGGTTTGGTACTCACCCCTTGCTTCTACAAAAATATTTGTAGGTTATGAGCCTGGTTTTTGTTGTACTTGTCATTTATCTTCTTTTCCGAGGCTTCTTTGTGATTTGTCAGGTAGTTGTTTCCATCTCTGCAGACTTTCTTCTCCTTAATTATGATCTTGTTCTATTCTAGAAATAAGTTCATTTGAGACTTGAGTTTTCTTTTGAATCTGTCACGACCCAAAACCGAGCCGCGACTGGCACCCACATTTACCCTCCTATGTGAGCGAACCAACCAATCTAAACCTTAACATTTCAATTTAATATCAACATAAAGCAATGCGGAAGACTTAAACTCATTAATAAAAGACAATTCAATAACTTCTAAAATTCAACATCTATTATTTCCC
>NC_028639.1:23488714-23502026 GCF_001406875.1 Solanum pennellii
CCAAGTTCAGAGAGTCGATTTCAGTACCCAAATTTCAGAAGTCTAAGTGTTTTGGAACGAGACACCCTCGACGGCCCGTCGTGTCCATGACGGTCCGTCGTGGGTTCCGTCGACTCACACAGTTTTTCCAGAAATAAAATCTGCTGCTCAAAACGACTAAACAGGTCGTTACAGAATCAATTGTAATATTTTAGAGGCTTGTACACGTGACTACCAGGTATTGGGTTTTTATTAAGTTACTTATATTTTATTTCCGCACTTCATTGTAATGATTGAGTTTTAGGCTGACTTATCTTTGTGGGAAAAGACGAGTGCCATCACGTCCGTTTTTGGGTCGTGACAAAAAGGTATCAGAGCCCAGGTTCATGGGTCTCACGTGTGTATAAGTCGAGTCTAGGTAGAGTCTCGAAGATTAGTACGGAAACGTTTGTACTTATCTTCGCGTGGCTATAATGACTTTTAAGAAAACATTTCACTTCTTGAATCTCTATCGTGCGTACTTGGTCCGATTTTGATTCTTATCGCCTTATTTGGGTCACTCTCACTTACAGTGATGATTGCGTGTAGTTCCTCATTTGAGTATTTGGTGTGTTGTATTAGTCTTTGATTTCAGATTTGTTACAAATGTGGAAGTGATATATTTTTGGGAAGGATGTGTATCACATTTGGAATGTTCAACAAGTCAAATAGATTGAGTTAGGTGATTACTTGATGAAACATTTCGATGATTAGGTTGAAAAGTGGTTTAGAGGACTTCACGAGCATCTTATACTTTGTTTTGGCTAGTCATCTAGTAGTGGAATCAATACTTGTGTGGTATATGCAATATCTTGAGTGGTTTGACAATTGAAAGTGAAATGACTAAAGAAGGTTAGATAATGAATGTGATATCTTTAAAAGCTATATTTAATTAAAGTTTTATAACATGTATGGGCTACTTAGTGACTGATGAGAGTGATATTACACTAATTAAGGTCAGAATCTTTAATTTAGTTTCATAGGTTGAGGGAATGTCAAAGAGAATTCAAAAATTACTACTATAAAGGGATCGATCATCGCTTGGTAAGAGTTATGGAGTGTGTTACTCGTACTATTGACCTGATCTATGAATGAACCACTTTAGGTGAGAGATCGAATGAATTTAGTAGTGTATTGCAGTTCCCATATGGTATGAAATGTGTGAGCTATTGAGTATAATCTTCTCGAGGTGTATGTTGAATCCTACTGGTGAATTTAACAGACTTTCATTTGTGGTACTAGTGATATATCAAGACGGATATGTCTATCGTTAAGCATGAATTTTAACTACTGAAATAGTTATAAGTTATTCAATGTTCATATAATGAGACCCGATGTTGCATTCAAATTTGAGAAATTAACTAGCTTGTTACTATAGATGAATGAGTTAAACATTATTTATAAGAGAAATTTTAATGGTGGAACTTTGGAGTAGTATAATATATTTAGGTTGTAAAGTATATCCAGAAATTATAAATAAGGTCAGATAATTATCTTAAGCTCCAAATGAGTAAATTATTATTGGAATAACAAACTTATGGATAAATAATGTTTCAGTGAGTATACTTAGGTGAATGAAATTGGTGGGTTTTACTAAAAAGTACATATAAATTGAGTAAGTCAATTGGATGGTTGACATAGCTAGGTTTGGAATGTCATCTTGATGGCGACGCTAAATTAATGGTGAGGGAAAAGACAATCTAAGCATGATGCTAATAAGGTTTTATGATGCGTTATGGTTGAAATACAACTATATGATACAGGTGTTGGGTAAAAAGATTTTTTTTATGGTAATGATGGCTTTTAGGTATCTAAGATTATGATTTGCTATTATTTGGTGAGTAGGGTGGTTGCAAGGAAAATTGTAGGATGTGCTGAAACACCGATCAAATAGAATCTAAAGGAGCAAGAAATATAATGAAAATTAATAATAAATTAGTGGGATATAGTGTATTCGGAAAGAGGTGAGAGTAAGAATATTTTCAGAGGAGTTGAGAATTGGATTTAGAGATATGTGACTTCACCCATATTTCTTTGATTATGGTAATATATATAATGTCACAGGATCATCAGATTGGTTAAAAACTAATGAATAAAACTTGAGAAAAGAGTATATGAATGTTCAACTCGAATGTGATTATAAATTTTTATTTTGTGGTTTTGAGTTTTGTAATGAGTGCGGTTGATTTTTATAGTAAAAGATATGATAAGTTCTATGGAGAGAAGATCAATGATAATTTAAGATATGTGGATTCACAAAAATCTTCAAGATATGAGATAATAATTATAGATAAAAGGATTGGGTTGCACATTTAGATTCAAAATCTAAGATTTTCTTTGTGAGTTTAGGTTTGTGGTATTTTTTTTCAAGGTATGGATTGGTAAGGTAAAAAATGATTAATCACATTGAGTATAACACACTTGGAATGACATAAATATAATTTGAGTAGTAAACTTCATTACTTTTGATTATTATACCTAAAGGGGATTTCACATAATGTTTTGATTTAGAGGATAACGTAAAAATATCATGGATTGTTGGTCAAATGATAAGATTAGTAAGCGAGTCAACCAAATGAATAAGAGTTTGGTGTATTAAAGAGTTCAAGATATTTAGAATTTTGTTTCATGGGAAGAATTTAAGAAAAGTGAAGGATTAAGATCTCTCGTATAAACCCTGATTGTAGTTGAAAGATTTATTGATATTTTCCTATGAATTTAGATATGACTAAGAGATGTGAACTTGTTCGGCACTAACTCACTTAGAGTTTATCATTGACTTGATGAAGATTAGATTTTTGTTTGGGTGACAAACAACGCTAAGTGGAAGATTCTATATTATTATGTGGGGCTAGATTTTTCAAATTATGATAGGTAACTTATTAATTTTCAACATTGTGGGCCTACAATTTCCTATGATTAATGAGGATTTCGAGGAAATTGAAACTACTTTGTTGATGGGATGATACAAACTATTATGATGTGTTACATAGGCATTTGATGGTGAGCAGAGGTTATAAGCTTATAGTATATCGAATTATTGGAGTGGCCAAGAATTTCTTAAGTGTTGGTATGAGGTATATGATGATTTTGAATGTTTGTTGAAATTTGGCATTTGAAAGATTACGTTGATTTGACATTATACTTGATTCAATAAATTTATATTGTTGGGAAACGCTTTTATATTTGAAACTAGTGTTAGTCTTGGGTGGGACCCGTATCTGTCATAAAATGCTTATTTGGAAAGAGAGAGTGTCATAGTTTGAAAATTTGAAGGCGATAATGTATTTGATAAGAATACTTTAATACTATTAACAGTTTGAGAGTAAGGTAAATAACTGGTATAGTTATTATGCTTGTTGGTTTTAAGAGAGTAAATTCAATGGAGTACTTGAGAAGTATGTGGGGTTCGATGAATCTAGTATTGTAATATTGTAATAGGGTCAGTTTGGTTGATTGTTGGTATCTAAAAAAAAAGTTCAGAGTCAAATGAAATAATTTTATTTATATGGGCATTTTGGAGAAAGTATGTAGTGTTATTCGACCTTGATTCCGTATATTCTTAAGTTCACCACCTACTTCATTTGACATTATTTGGAGTATGATTTATTGCATATGTCCACATGTTTTTTTTACATCTATGTGTAAATTTCTAGTGGTGGATCGAATGTACCGATCCTCTTATTTCCTCTTGATAGAGTGGGAGCCTTTGACAGACTTGGTCATTTCATTTATGATAATTTGGCGTTATTGAAATAGTTAAAGTATCTCAATATGTATACAGACACAACCTTTATACAAGAGCTTCCGTAAATAGTTACAGTTATTTGAGAGTGTTGTTAGAGGTTCTATTAATGGGTGTATTATTTCCTAGGTGTTTACTCGATAACTTTCTTCTTTGGGTTGGATAAGTTTGATTCTCCCTTAATGAGTACTCGATGTCTAGAAATACATTTTTTATGACTTAAGTTCAAGGAAAGATTGTATTGTGAGAAGGGAATCTTGAAAATAAAAGTGATCATTTCTGCATTATGCGTGTCTCGTGATTGATTCAGGCTCACTCATAGTTGTAGACAATTTTGATTCAGAAGGTTATCTTGGTTACGTAAGATAAGAGTCATCTTGATGGGTGTGTTATGATCTAGTGAGTTTCGATTCAGATGGGGTTCATGGGTTAGTCTATGACTTGGTAATCACTCCCAATTAAAGGATTTTCTGAAATTTGGTTCGAATTTTCAGTTTTTGATAGTTAATCTTGATGGAACGGTCCTAAGTATGAGTTTAATCGGAAAGAGAAACAGGACTCTAAAAGTCATACCTTAGGCTCTTGGTATCCCCTAGTATTTGACTTTCTTTTACTTTATGTTCAAGGATGAACATGGTTTTTAGTGGTGGATAATGTAATGACCCGGAAGGTCATTTTAGAAATTTTAAATATTCATTTAACTAGAGTTAATTAATTGATGTGTAATTGTAGACAAATGACATAACCGATAGTTAATGGTCTAAAACGTTAAACTTATTTAAGATCTTATACCACTTAACACACACATATATATATATATATTAAATAAATTAGAAAAATTTTATAACTTTTAGATCATAATTGATATATCAATTAAGGGGAAATAAAATAAGGGAAAGAGGACGCCGCAAGACTATACGAAAGTTGCAGATTGGTTTGAGCTGGAAGTTCAACAAATAGTAAAGGCTCAAGTCACGAAGTAAATACTTATTGGATTCAGGCAAGTGGATTTCTAAACTCTTGTTAAGTGTATGAAATGCATGTATTTCCTTGTGGTATATGTTTGTGAGTAACGGGATTGGTGATGGGTTGACTTGTCCACATTGATTAATTCTAATGATGAAAAAAAAAGGATAACAAAAGGCAATGTGATCAATTGTTTATGTGTGATGTATTGAGAAAGGGTTAAAGACTTGTTGAATCATTGTTGATGTGACTTCATGTTTGTGTGGTTGTGAAGTGTGCGATGTTATGAAAATGGTCATCTCCTCATTATTTGTGTGAACTTGTCATCTGCATATTCTGAGGCATTAATTGTGACAAGTGTTATGTGCATTGAGAAAGAATGAGTAATTAAGAGGATGTACCATTTCGAGGGACGTATCGCTGATACGCTCAAACTTACTTCTCAAATAAGAAGTAAAGCGGTCGTGTCAAGTAAATAACCCAACTAGTGAGGTTGGGATCGTTCCCACGAGGAAAATAGTCTAGACTTAACTTCAATCTATTATTACTTTTGTTTAGTCAATTACTTCCTTGGAAAGTAAAAACAATAAAAGGGGGGTTTCTATTTCTAAATGAATAAAAATAACTACCTAAATTGAAAGAGACACTTAACAGCTTTGAATGTTGGATTTTAATCAATTAATCAAAGTAACTAGGGTTTACGTGATCCCCACAGGTTCATAACTTGATAATTCTAACTATAACAATTCTTTCCTAGTATCTTGCATGCAGAGTGATAAGTTATGTACTTCTAAATCTTTGGCCCGGCATCTAGAAAATCTCACTCCGCACCTTGGTCCGGCTACATGTGTTGCTATCCTAACCCTTATCTTTACCTCATATTAAGCATCGTATTCGATATTTGACTAAGTTATTATCTCGTACCAATCAATCCTAGCCTATTAGATAGTATACACTAAATCTATGTTGATAATTCTTTTCCTATAATCTACCTCCTTGGTCCGGCAAGTAGCATTAAGGCGAGTTCTAACGTTGGCCATCCGTTAAAAAGACTTCTAAGCGAAAGAATTATTAATACATGCAAGACACTATTCTAGAATTGTTATTTTAGTTAGGTTTTATCTCATTATTTGCCTATGGTTCCCACAACCCTAGTTATGGAGTTTAGTTACTCATAGTCATAATCACAATATTCAAATATATTAAATAAGAATTCATGTACTTACTTGAATGAGAAAGAGTACAATCCGAAAGTTTTGCTTGATTAATCACCAATAATCACTTGCAAGAATCTCAAAGTAATAAATAATCTCACAAAAAGTCTAATGATAATCATGAATCTAACACTAATACACAGAGTCTAATAATGATCCAGAGTCTAACCTCAAAAAAGAGGTTTTTCGAACTATTTGTAGAAAATAAAAACCTAATTAAACAAGGACTCTATTTGCTGGAAATCTGTCAAAACGCGGCTGGGTCGACGGAACTCGCGACGGATCGTCGTGGTCACGACGGACCGTCATGGACTTCGTCGTCCCATACTTATGCAATTTCTTATGCTTCTCTCTTCATTACCCTCGACGGCAGGTATGACGGACCGTCATAGGCACAACGGTCCGTCGAGGGTCTTCGTTTCAAAACACTTGAAGTCTTGGAATATGGGTATTGGGACTACTTCTCTGAACTTCATGACGAACCTGCAGGACGGACCGTTATAGACACGACGGACCGTCATGAACTCGTAGCCCCACACTTGGTCAGACTTCCCCATCTTCCTTTAGCAGCTGCACTACGCTGCCACCTACGGACCGTCACAAGCACGACGGACCGTCATAATCTCCGTAGGTGGTCTCTTCTGCATTTCTTCGCGCAAAATCTCCGCATTCATCTTTGGACAGATTTCCTGCAAAATAAAGAGAAACTTATATAAAAATTAACACAAAAAGGCCTTTGGACACACTAAATTAAGGAAAAAGTATTAATAATACCGTGAAACCACGGTATATAAACACCCTCAACTTAAATTCGTTGTTTGTCCTCAAGCGACGCACTATGAATCAATACAAAATCTTTGTTCAATACTATCCATGTTTCATCCTTTGCAATCATTTGGCTATCAATCCCGATTAATCTCATTAAATCTATGCATGCTATCACTATTAGGCTTGAATTATGTGGGATCAGAACATGACACAGACTCACCATGCGCTAACACCTATCCTCTTCAATTTCTCATCGAGGTGCTAACAATTCCGGTATTGCAACTAGTGTCCTCACTTTAAAAAAAAATCCTCATTTTTCACACAATGATTTCAGTTTGAGTATAAGGATTACTTTTCAACCCTCGCTCTCAGAACAAAGTCACACTCATTCATACCTATTGCCATAAGCTTGCCCTTATTTTCACTGCCTTAAGTTCGCTATACAACCCTTAGGATCACGATAGGACTTTCTTAGCTTGTAACATAGGCTCAGGGTCAGGTAGGGTATATTTAGGTATACTTTAGTGACTTTTTGCCCTCCTTGACATATCGGCTAAACCTTCCACTTTCTATCATTTTATCTCGCCCAGTTTCTCATATTCTTTCACCTTGCTATTTTCTCTTCTTTCTTCATTTGTGTAAGTGACTCTCTTCTTTTCTTGCTTGTATTTCTTTTATAGTTTTCTTTTACATTACTTTTCTTTCAACTAATGCTTGAGTCACTTATGCTTTTGGCATAAGCTGAGGTGCACATGTCCAAGGAGAGACCAGGGCCACCACATTATTCCCAGAAAAGATCAGTTGGTGTGAAAAAGAAAGTTCTAATTTAAGCTCAGATCATTTGGATCAAAGAAGGATAAATTTCATTTGGTTTTCTTTTATTTAGGCTAAAGATGGGCTATATTGAATAAGGGCCTATGATCCTTTCCTAATTGTCTATTACAGCTTACTTTTAGCAGGACTAACCAGGCAAGTTCTAGCTCAGTACAAATAGTGGACTGTTAAAATCTTCCTCACACTCACTTGACATCTCATCACTCTACCAGATTATCAGACACCTAGTTCAAATTTTCGAATAAGGGTAATGCAATGGTGTACCTCTATGTCGTGCTTAGAGCCACACATTTATCAGTTACTATGCCTAGTCGTGCATCATTTTCCAATTTATCAGGATATCATTTTAGCCATCATGCTCCAGAATTAAACTATGTACAAAAGATATAGACATGCCGGTTCAACAGGAAAAGTAATCAGTCTTTTGGTGAAAAAGAACACATGGAAGAAAACCCCAAAAGAGGATAGTGAATTTGGCTACTCAGACTTCACCCTAACACTCACTTTCCATTTACCCCACCCCCAACAAAAAAACATGCAATTGTCCCCAATGCATAAAAATTGAAATACTAGAGTGGTAGGTGAAGCAACCTGTGACGCAAAGCGCCGTCGATCAGCAAGCTGGTTGGTCCGGTTGCCCGGAACCCACATCCTCTGCGATCTGGACACCCTCATTGGTGTCCTCAGCAACAATCGCACTATCAGTAGTGCCTCCTGCTATCTCCACAGTTTGGGATCTAGACGCCCCAGCCGCTAACTCTGATGTTCTCATCTGATGCGCCTCCACCTCAGCAAGTGAGGCTCTCCTCGCAGCCTCCATCTCACGGCGCTCCTTCTTCCCTGCTCGCGCCTCATCTTCTGCTCGACCCCTACGCCTCTTGGCATGCTCTCGAGGGGGAGGTGGTGGAATCTCTGCGGTGGCGAATAGGGCCACCAACACTGTGTCTTCAGCAGGCTCGACAGAAGGGGCCTCAGACTCAGGCACCCTAGCCTCTAAGATCGTGTCAATATTGGCGCGAAGGCTGTCGACCGCAGCCTGAAGAGTCGACACATCCACCAGAGGGGCTGGCCGGGCTAGCACCCTCAACTCAAAGGCATCCAGGTGCTGGTGAACCTCAGCGATCTTCTGCTCTGTATACTGGACCATTTTCCGCTCCAGGCGCTCTTCTTGTCTCGTTAATGGACCTCTGCATCCATGGCTGGATATGATGCAGAAGTGTAGCCATTTGCGCCTCTAATTTTTGGACCCTAGCAAGAGGGACCAACGCGGGTAGAGGAGTTGTGCGAGAGGAGCTCGGGGCAGTGCTACTACCCGGGATAGACTCGACCGGAGTAGTGTCAGTGGACCCGCCTGCGTAGCCGTGCGGGCCTGGGCTACCGTCTAAGTAAGATCGTCAGCAAGTGGGGGCAGCTCTAGACGGGGCCCTCTGCGTGGAGCCAACTCATTGGCCTCATCTCTGATGAGGCCGACATCAACAGTTCCCTACGGGGTCTTGAGCTGATCTACGTGCCATATAGGCACACCTGAGGACCTGCAGAGAGAAAAGATCATGCACGGGAAAGGGTAAGTAGTTGTGACCTTGAAAGCCCTCTCGTGCATGACTGCTTGTAGAAGCCACGCGAACTCCACCTCGAACCCGGCTATCATCGCCGCCATCAACACTGCTCGATCCCATGTAACGATATTATCAGCGGCTGTGGGGGAAAGGCAGTGGCGGACAATCAGCCACAAGAACTTCGCCGTGAAAGTGAGGTTGGCCTTCTTGGTGGCCCCCTTTGGATCGGTCACCCAATTGGCACCCTCTCTATCAACTGACAGGTACAGGGCCATCCACCTCTTGGTGGTCTCGCTCAGCAATGGCTCGCGCAGGAACTGGCCATCTTTAACAAGCTGCCCATCTATAGTCAAACTCGGCAGTGAGAGGGGTCCAAGTAGCATCAACACCCTCGCCGTATAAAAACCGGCGGATAGCAGGCAGGGAAATGTCGACCTGCACGCCCCGTACTCGGACTTGCTCCAATGGGGCCTGTTTGGCGGGGGAAGCCCGCCTATCTATCTGTGATCGGAGAGTCGCTATGTAGGATGCGTAGAACTCTCGGACCATTTCTTCACTAAAACGTCCCAACAGACGTGCTGTCCACTCCAGGCGATGCCTAGTGAAGAGGTTGTGGATCTCAGGCATCGTCGGGAGACTCCCTATAAGGACCCGCCGGTCCAAGGTGAGTGTTCGAGTCATAACTCCTCTGTCAGTCAGGAACTTGGCGTCGGAGTAGAATTGAAATTGCCCGTCGACACACCACCGGTTGGGCTAGTCAGTGGCTGGGGGGCGGGCCTAAGCTGGTGAACCTGATGTGGATTCCGAACTGTCAGCCTCATCAGACGAGGCCGACGCTGCAGCGGTGGCGGGTGCGGGAACCTCAGCAGAGCCGGAGGCTTCCTCCGACCAGGAAAATTCTAAGGAGCCAGACGCTCCTTCTTCATTTGTGGCTGACCCAGAGGGTGTGTCGGTCAGTGTGCGCTCCTCATTAGACTGGGAGGCAGTGACTACGCCGGACGCCAACATTTTGGGTGTGGCTCTGGGAGCTCGTGCAGCACGGGCAGGGGTGGAAGTGCCTGGGGGAACATACTCGGGGTCACGCTCATCATCAGAGCCAATGACCATGCGGGCAGACGGGGCGACAGACTTGGATCGCCCGCGTGCATAGATTCGATCTTGCTTGGGTGCCATAGTAGATAGTACCTGTAAAGGATCAATATTAGTACGAGTAGTGGCAAACAAGACAAGCAAAACCACTCAAAAAAATTGAAAATAGTATGTCATTTCTATAGTAACAGTGACACACGACGGGCCTAGTGACGGGACGTCGTGACTATGACGGACCGTCAAGGGGTCCGTCGTGACTATGACGGACCGTCAAGGGGTCCGTCGTGTCTTACTTAGACTATGTATATATGGAGAACCCTGATGAAGAGTCTCTGACAAGTATAACGGTTTGTGCAGGACGGACCGTCACAGGTACGACGGTCCGTCGTAGGTGTCGGTCAGAGGACACTTGAAAAAAAAATGGAGACCCTTAGGAGAGGGGTCTCAGACCGTCACAACGGTCATGTAGGACGGACCGTCGTGGGTATGACGGTCCATCTTACTCTTCCGTTTGAGGACACTTAGAGAAATGGAGAGAGACCTTGAGAAACGGTGTCTCTGACAACCAGAACGGTTGTGCAGGACGGTCCGTCACATGTGTCCGTTGAAGGACACTTAGAAAAAGTGAGAGACCCTCAGGAAGAGGGTCTCTGAAAACCAGAACGGTTGTGCAGGACGGATCGTCGTGGGTATGACGGTCCGTCACATGTGTCCGTTGATGGACACTTAGAAAAAAATGGACAGTGGGGTGTTAGGGATTTTGGAACGGACCCTACGACGGTCCGTCATCGGGGTCTCTTTCTGTAGATCAGAGACAGAACTGGGGGTACCCATGCATCCCCGATGAACCCAAATCAAACTTGTAGTGTTTTGGACCTACATTTGTCTAACCCAAATACCTAGGAATCTAGCAATGCAAAAGCACCTATGTCTAGGATTGTAAACACGGCAATTTCGAACATTTTTAACCTAGGTTAGGCAGAATCTTATATAAAAGAAACGAACATATTACGAACAACTAAGCTAATACTAATTAATAAACAAAAATCCAAGATAAATGAGTATAAATTAGAGACACATACCTTAGAATTGGAGAAAAACAAGATGGACAAGTACTCGGTGACCAAGAAGACACCCACAGCAGCAACTCCGACTAGTAGATGATAACTTTTAGGTCTTTGGAGAACTTTGGGGGAACAATGACCGGTTGAAGAGGGAGAGATTTTTGAAGTTGAAAAGGGAGGGAAATTGGGGGAATGGTGAAGGAGTGGGGGTGAAATGAGGGGTTGGTGGAGTTTAAACGGTATGATTTTGAAAAAGACTCCAGCCGGGTCGGGTCGGGTACGCCTCATTAATGACGCGACGACTCCCGACTACGGTCCGTCTCAGTTGTGACGTTCCGTCGTTGGGTCCGTCGTGTGTGCCCTAGTTTGAAAATAACAGAAAGACGTACCTGGCACGACGGATGCATACGACGGTCCGTCGCAGGTGCAACGGTCCGTCACTGTATCTGTCAGTGACTACTGCAGAGTAATTTTCTGCTGAATTTCCTGGTGATGTGCCTGCAAATTTAAAAACCCATTAGTAGAAAAATGCTACCATTACTAAAAAGACTATAAGTATTGGGTTGCCTCCCAACAAGCGCCTGATTTAATGTCGCGGCACGACTGGGGACACTTGATTACTCAAACTTCATCAAGATGGTATGCCTCTATCACTTAATTCCCCGATGCTTTATGCCCGAAATAGAGTTTTATTCGTTCTCTATTCATCTTAAACCGCACTCCCTCCTTGGCTTTTAACTCAACTGCTCCATGAGGGAATACTTGGGTAATCAAGTAAGGGCCAGTCCATTTGGACTTGAGCTTGCCCGGAAGACAATGCACCCCAGCACTGTCTACAAGCACCAAAATCCCAACCATAAACTCTTGTTTTGCACTTTTTTGTTCATTCTCCTTCTTCATCTTTTCTTTGTGGGATATGGCAGATACCGATTGGAGCTCACCACTCTGCCTCATGGTCCTACAAATGTTGAAGGTCGCTTCTTCATTATTCAACCGAAATGTCATCTGTCCCTTCTCCATATCAACTAAGGCTCTACCTGTAGCAAGGAATGGCCTCCCAAGAATAATAGGCACTTCCAAATCGACCTCACAGTCAAGAATAACAAAATCAGCCGGAAAGATGAATGACTCCACTTTTACTAGCACATCATGGAGTATCCCTATAGGCCTTTTCACTGTTCGATCGGCCATCAGTAGCCGCATCGCAGTGGGTTTTGGGTCACCCAAACCCAACTTCTTGTAAATCGAGAGGGGCATGAGATTAATGCTTTCCCCCAGATCACATAATGCTTTCGCAACATGTAATGACCCGACTGTATAAGGAATAGTAAACGCACCCAGATCTTCCTTCTTTTGCACGAGAGATCTTGTAGCAATAGCACTACAATGCTACAGTCTATCATCATCCTCGAAAGTGACCGATCTTTTCTTTGTAACCAGATCTTTCATAAACTTGGCATAACCGGGCATTTGTTCAAGAGCTTCTACCAAAGGGACATTGATAGAAAGCTGCTTCAGCATTGTTATAAAACGCCGATATTTACCATCCTCGGTCTTTTTCACTAATCTCTAAGGGAAGGGTTGTGGTGGTTTAGGCATGGGAATTACCTTCATAGGGACTTCTGCATCTTTTCCAGTGCTCTCCTATGCTTCACCAGTGCTCTCTTCTGCTTCACCACTACCCTTTACCACCTTATCATCATCATTTTTCACCCTTTCCTCATTAGGCGGCATAGGTGGGTCAATGGTTTGCTTACCACCCGAGTAGTGATTGCCATACAGTGCACATCATTTTTTGGAATTTGGGCAGTGTTGCTAGGAAGATTGCCCGGTTGCCGTGTGTTCACTGTTGCAGATAATTGGGCCACTTGCAACTCGATCTGCTTAATCGATATTGCATGTCTATCGACTTTTTGCCCAATACTTGCTAAGTCGCACCTTAAAACTTTAATGTGCTCATCACTAGCATCAAACCTCCTCATCATTTTGTGCAACATATCCTCAACTCGCGCCATACTATCTCCACCATCCTTAAGAGTAACTTCACGATTTTGAAGG
>NC_028639.1:23504069-23505841 GCF_001406875.1 Solanum pennellii
TTGATACGCTCAAACTTACTTCTCAAATAAGAAGTAAAGCGGCCGTGTCAAGTAAATAACCCAACTAGTGAGGTTGGGATCGTTCCTACGAGGAAAATAGTCTAGACTTAACTTCAATCTATTATTACTTTTGGTTAGTCAATTACTTCCTCGGAAACTAAAAACAATAAAAGGGGGGTTTCTATTTCTAAATGAATCAAAATAACTACCTAAATTGAAAGAGACACTTAACAGCTTTGAATGTTGGATTTTAATCAATTAACCAAAGTAACTAGGGTTTACGTGTTCCCACGGGTTCATAACTTGATAATTCTAACTATAACAATTCTTTCCTCGTATCTAGCATGCAAAGTGATAAGTTATGTATTTCTAAATCCTTGGTCCGGCATCTAGAAAATCTCACTCCGCACCTTGGTTCGGCTACGTGTGTTGCTATCCTAACCCTTATCTTTACCTCAAATTAAGCATCGTATTCGATATTTAACTAAGTTATTACGTCGTACCAATCAATACTAGCCTATTAGATAGTATACACTAAATCTATGTTGATAATTCTTTTCCTATTATCTACCTCTTTGGTCCGGCAAGTAACATTAAGGCGAGTTCTAACGTTGGCCATCCGTTAAAAAGACTTCTAAGCGAAAGACTTATTAATACATGCAAAACACGATTCTAGAATTGTTATTTTAGTTAGGTTTTGTCTCATTATTTGCCTATGGTTCCCACAACCCTAGTTATGGAGTTTAGTTACTCATAGTCATAATCACAATATTCAAATATATTAAATAAGAATTCATGTACTTACTTCAATGAGAAAGAGTAAAATCCGAAAGTTTTGCTTGATTAATCACCAATAATCACTTGCAAGAATCTCAAAGTAATCAATAATCTCACAAAAAGTCTAATGATAATCAAGAATCTAACACTAATACACAGAGTCTAATAATGATCCAGAGTCTAACAATGATCCAGAGTCTAATAACGATCCAGAGTCTAACCTCAAAAACGAGGTTTTTCGAACTATTTATAGAAAATAAAAACCTAATTAAACAAGGACTCTATTTGCTGGAAATCTGTCAAAACGCGACTGGGTCGACGGAATTCGCGACGAATCGTCGTGGTCACGACGGACCGTCATGGACTCCGTCGTCCCATACTTATGCAATTTCTTCTATTGCTCTCTTCATTACCCTCGACGGCAAGTATGACGGACCTTCATAGGCACAACGTCCGTCGAGGGTCTTCGTTTCAAAACACTTGAACTCTTGGAATATGGGTACTGGGACTACTTCTCTGAACTTCATGACGAACCTGCAGGACGGACCGTCATAGACACGACGGACCGTCATGAACGCTGTAGCCCTACACTTGGTCAGACTTCCCCATCTTCCTTCAGCAGCTGCACTACGCTGCCACCTACGGACTGTCACAAGCACGACGGACCGTCATAAGCTCCGTAGGTGGTCTCTTCTACATTTCTTCGCTCAAAATCTCCGCATTCATCTTTGGACAGATTTCCTGCAAAATAAAGAGAATCTTATATAAAAATTAACACAAAGAGGCTTTTGGACACACTAAACTTAAGGAAAAAGTATTAATAATACCGTGAAACGACGGTATATCAGNTTCGCTCAAAATCTCCGCATTCAGCTTTGGACAGATCTCCTGCAAAACAAAGAGAAACTTATATAAAAATTAGCACAAAAAGGCTTTTCGGACACACTAACTTAAGGAAAAAGTATTAATTATACCGTGAAACCACGGTATATCAA
>NC_028639.1:23506172-23518734 GCF_001406875.1 Solanum pennellii
AAGCTTGCCCTTATTTTCACTGCTTTAAGTTCGCTATACAACCCTTAGGATCACGATAGGACTTTGTTAGCTTGTAACATAGGCTCAAGGTCAGGTAGGGTATATTTAGGTATACATTAGTGACTTTTTTTTTGCCCTCCTTGACATATCGGCTAAACCTTCCCTCTTTCTATCATTTTATCTCGCCCAGTTTCTCATATTCTTTCACCTTGCTATTTTCTCTTCATTCTTCATTTGTGTAAGTGACTCTCTTCTTTTCTTGCTTGTATTTCCTGTATACTTTTCTTTTTCTTTAATTTTCTTTCAACTAATTCTTGAGTCACTTTACTTTTGTTCTTTCTCTCTCTTTGTTCTTTCAACCCCACTTTTCAGAGCATTCCTCATAATAGCCACCCTCAACTCATGGCTTTGCCATGAGTCAAGGTACACAATACCCAAAGTTGGGTCAGGGCCATAACGAAGGTTGTTTACTGCATTAGCCACCCTCAACTTATGCTTTTGGCATAAGCTGAGGTACACATGTCCAAGGAGGGACCATGGCCAACACATTATTCCCAGAAAAGATCAGTTGGTGTGAAAAAGAAAGTTCTAATTTAAGCTCAGATTATTTGGATCAAAGAAGGATAAATTTCATTTGGTTTTCTTTTATTTAGGCTAAAGATGGGCTATATTGAATAAGGGCCTATGATCCTTTCCTAATTGTCTATTACAGCTTACTTTTAGCAGGACTAACCAGGCAAGTTCTAGCTCAGTACAAATAGTGGACTGTTCAAATTTTCCTCACACTCACTTGACATCTCATCACTCTACCAGATTATCAGACACCTAGTTCAAATTTTATACTAAGGGTAATGAAATGGTGTACCTCTATGTCGTGCTTAGAGCCACACATTTATCAGTTACTATGCCTAGTCGTGCATCATTTTCCAATTTATCAGGATATCATTTTAGCCATCATGCTCCAGAATTAAACTATGTACAAAAGATATAGACATGCCGGTTCAACAGGAAATGTAATCAGTCTTTTGGCGAAAAAGAACACATGGAAGAAAACCCCAAAAGAGGATAGTGAATTGGGCTACTCAGAGTTCACCCTAACACTCACTTTCCATTTACCCCACCCCCAACAAAAAAACATGCAATTGTCCCCAATGCATAAAAATTGAAATACTAGAGTGGTAGGTGAAGCAAATCTGTGGTGCAAAGCGCCGTCGATCAGCAAGCTGGTGGGTCTGGTTGCCCGGAACCCACATCCTCGTCGATCTGGACACCCTCAGTGGTGTCCTAAGCAACAACCGCACTATGAGTAGTGCCTCCTACTATCTCCACAGTTCGGGAGCTAGACGCCCCAGCCGCTAACTCTGATGCTCTCATCTGATGCGCCTCCTCCTAAGCAAGTGAGGCTCTCCTCGCAGCCTCTATCTCACGGCTCTCCTTCTTCCGTGCTCGCGCCTCGTTTTCTGCTCGACCCCTACGCCCCTTGGCATGCTCTCGAGGGGGAGGTGGTGGAATCTCTGCGGTGGCGAATAAGGCCGCCAACACTGTGTCTTTAGAAGGCTCGACAGAAGGGGCCTCACACTCAGGCACCCTAGCCTTTATGATCGTGTCAATATCGGCGCGAAGGCTGTCGATCGCAGCCTGAAGAGTCGACACATCCACCGGAGGGGCTGGCCGGGCTAGCACCCTCGACTCAAAGGCATCCAGGCGCTGGTGAACCTCAGCGATCTTCCGCTCTGTATACTGGACCATTTTCCGCTCCAGGCGCTCTTTTGTCTCGGTAATGGACCTCTGCTCCCATGGCTGGATATGATGCAGAAGTGTAGCCATTTTCGCCTCTAATTTTTGGACCCTAGCAAGCGGGACCAACGCGGGTAGAGGGGCTGTGCGAGAGGAGCTCGGGGCAGTGCTACTACCCGGGATAGACTCGACCAGAGTAGTGTCAGTGGACGCCGCCTGCGTAGTCGTGCGGGCCTGGGCTACCGTCTCAGTAAGATAGTCAGCAAGAGAGGGCAGCTCTGGACAGGGTCCTCTGCGTGGAGCCAACTCAGTGGCCTCATCTCTGATGAGGACGACATCAACAGTGCCCTGCGGGGTCTTGAGCTGATCTACGTGCCATATAGGCACACCTGCGGACCTGCATAGAGAAAAGATCATCCACGGGAAAGGGTAAGTAGTTGTGACCTTGAAAGCCCTCTCGTGCATGACTGCCTGTAGAAGCCACGCAACCCGGCTATCATCGCCGCCATCAACACTGCTCGATCCCATGTAACGATATTATCAGCGGCTGTGGGGGAAAGGCAGTGGCGGACAATCAGCCACAAGAACTTTGCCGTGAAAGTGAGGTTGGCCTTCTTGATGGCCCCCTTTGGCTCGGTCACCCAGTCGGCACCCTCTATATCAACTGACAGGTACAGGGCCATCCACCTCTTGGTGGTCTCGCTCAGCGATGGCTCGCGCAGGAACTGGCCATCTTTAACAAGCTGCCCATCTGTAGTCAAACTCGGCAGTGAGAGGGGTCCAAGTAGCATCAACACCCTCGCCGTATAGAAACCGGCGGATAGCAGGCAAGGAAATGTCGACCTGCACGCCCCGTACTCGGACCTGCTCCAATGGGGCCTGTTTGGCGGGGGCAGCCCGCCTATCTATCTGTGATCGGAGAGTCGTTACGTAGGATGCGTAGAACTCTCTGACCATTTCTTCACCGAAACGTCCCAACGGACGTGCTGTCCACTCCAGGCGATGCCTGGTGAAGAGGTTGTGGATATCAGGCATCGTCGGGAGACTCCCTGTAAGGACCCGCCGCTCCAAGGTGACTGTTCGAGTCATAACTCCTCTGTCAGTCAGGAACTTGGCGTCGAAGTAGACTTGAAATTGCCCGTCGACACATCACTGGTTGGGCTGGTCAGTGGCTGGGGGCGGGCCTGAGCTGGTGAACCTTATGTGGATTCCGAACTGTCATCCTCATCAGACGAGGTCGACGCTGCAGCGGTGGCGGGTGCGGGAACCTCAGCAGAGCCAGAGGCTTCCTCTGACCAGGAAATTCCTAAGGAGCCAGACGCTCCTTTTTCATTTGTGGCTGACCCAGAGGGTGTGCCGGTCAGTGTGCGCTCCTCATCAGACTAGGAGGCAGTGACTACGCCGGACGCCATCTTTTTGGGTGTGGCTCTGGGAGCACGTGCAGCACGGGCAGGGGTGGAAGTGCCTGGGGGCACATACTCGGGGTCACGCTCATCATCAGAGCCAACGACCATGCGGGCAGACGGGGCGACAGACTTCGATCGCCCGCTTGCATAGATTCGATCTTGATTGGGTGCCATTGTAGATAGTACTTGTAAAGGATCAATATTAGTACGAGTAGTGGCAAACAAGACAAGCAAAACCACACAAATAAATTTAAAAAAGTATGTCATTTCTATAGTAACAGTGACACACGACGGGCCTGGTGATGGCACGTCGTGACTATGATGGACCGTCATGGGGTCCGTCGTGTCTTACTTAGACTATGTATATATGGAGAACCCTGAAGGAGAGTCTCTGACAAGTATGACGGTTTGTGCAGGACGGACCGTCACAGGTACGACGGTCCGTCGTAGGTGTCCATCAGAGGACACTTGACAAAAAAATGTAGACCCTTAGGAGAGGGGTCTCTGACCGTCATAACGGTCATGCAGGACGGACCGTCGTGGGTATGACGGTCCGTTGTACTCGTCCGTTTGAGGACACTTAGAGAAATGGAGAGAGACCCTGAGAAACGGGGTCTCTGACAACCAGAACGGTTGTGCAGAACGGACCGTCATAAAGACGACGGTCCGTCACATGTGTCCGTTGAAGGACACTTAGAAAAAGTGAGAGACCCTCAGGAAGAGGGTCTTTGACAACCAGAACGGTTGTGCAAGACGGACCGTCGTGGGTATGACGGTCCGTCACATGTTTCTGTTGAAGGACACTTAGAAAAAATGGACAGTGGGGTGTTAGGGCTTTTGGAACAGACCCTTCGACGCTCCGTCGTGGGTATGACGGTTTGTCATCGGGGTCTCGTTCTGTAGATCAGTGACAGAACTGGGGGTACCCCATGCATCCCCGATGAACCCAAATCAAACTTGTAGTGTTTTGGACCTACATTTGTCTAACCCAAATACCTAGGAATCAAGCAATGAAAAAGCACCTATGTCTAGGATTGTAAACACGGCATTTTCAAACATTTGTAACCTAGGTTAGACAGAATCTTATATAAAAGAAACGAACATATCACGAACAAATAAGTTAATACTAATTAATAAACAAAAATGCAAGATAAATGAGTAGAAATTAGAGACACATACGTTAGAATTGGAGAAAAACAAGATGGACAAGTACTCGGTGACCAAGAAGACACCCACAGCAGCAACTCCGACTAGTAGATGATAACTTTTAGGGCTTTGGAGAATTTTGGGGGAACAATGATCGGTTGAAGAGGGAGTGATTTTGGAAGATGAAAAGGGAGGGAAATAGGGGGAATAGTGAAGGAGTGGGGGTGAAAAAAGGGGATGGGGGAGTTTAAACGGTATGATTTTGAAAAAGACTCCAGCCGGGTCGGGTAGGGTACGCCTCATTAATGACGCGACGACTCCCCGACGACGGTCCGTCTCAGTTGTGACGATCCATCGTTGGGTCCGTCGTGTGTGCCCTAGTTTGAAAATAACAGAAAGACGTACCTGGCTCGATGGATGCATACGACAGTCCGTCGCAGGTGCAACGGTCCGTCACTGTATCCGTCAGTGACTGCTACAGAGTAATTTTCTGCAGAATTTCCTGGTGATGTGCCTGCAAATTTAAAAACCCATTAGTAGAAAAATGCTACCATTACTAAAAACACTATAAGTATTGGGTTGCCTCCCAACAAGCGCCTGATTTAGTGTCGCGGCACAACTGGGGACACTTGATTACTCAGACTTCATCAAGATGGTATGCCTCTATCACTTCATTCCCCGATGCTTTATGCCCAAAATAGAGTTTTATTCGTTCTCTATTCATCTTAAACCGCACTCCCTCCTTGGCTTTTAACTAAACTGCTCCAGGAGGGAATACTTGGGTAATCAAGTAAGGGCCAGTCTATTTGGACTTGAGCTTGCCCGGAAGACAAGGCACCCCAGCACTGTCTACAAGCACCAAATCCCCAACCATAAACTCTTGTTTTGCACTTTTTTGTTCATTCTCCTTCTTCATCTTTCTTTTGTGGGATATGGCTGATACCGATTGGAGCTCTCCACTCTGCCTCATGGTCCTACAAACGTTGAAGGTCGCTTCTTCATTGTTCAACCGAAATTTCATCTGCCCCTTTTCCATATCAACTAAGGCTCTACCTGTAGCAAGGAATGGCCTCCCAAGAATAATAGGCACTTCAAAATCGACTTCACAATCAAGAGTATCCCTATGAATGACTCCACTTTTACTAGCACATCATGGAGTATCCCTATAGGCCTTTTCACTGTTCGATCAGCTATCAGTAGCCGCATCGCAGTGGGTTTTGGGTCACCCGAACCCAACTTCTTGTAAATCGAGAGGGGCATGAGATTTATGCTTGCCCCCAGATCACATAATGCTTTTGCAAAATGTAATGACCCGACTGTACAAGGAATAGTGAACGCATCCGGATCTTCTTTCTTTTGCACGAGAGATATTGTAGCAATAGCACTACAATGCTTCAGTCTATCATCATCCTCGAAAGTGACCGATCTTTTCTTTGTAACCAGATCTTTCATTCACTTGGCATAACCGGGCATTTGTTCAAGAGCTTCTACCAAAGGGACATTGATTGAAAGCTGCTTCAGCATTGTTATAAAACGCCGATATTTACCATCCTCGGTCTTTTTCACTAATCTCTGAGGGAAGGGTGGTGGTGGTCTAGGCATGGGAATTACCTTCATAGGGACTTCTGCATCTTTTCCAGTGCTCTCTTCTGCTTCACCAGTGCTCTCTTCTGCTTCACCACTACCTTTTACCACCTTATCATCATCATTTCTCACCTTTTCCTCATTAGACTGCATAGGTGGGTCAATGGTTTGCTTACCACCCCGAGTAGTGATTGCCATACAGTGCGCATCATTTTTTGGAATTTGGACAGTGTTGCTAGGAAGAGTGCCCGGTTGCCGTGTGTTCACTGTTGCAGATAATTGGGCCACTTGCAACTCGATCTTCTTAATCGATATTGCATGTGTATCGACTTTTTGCCCAATACTTGCTATGTAGCACCTTAACTCTTTAATGTGCTCATCACTAGCATCGAACCTCCTCATCATTTTGTGCAACATATCCTCAACTCGCGCCATACTATCTCCACCATCCCTAGGAGTAACTACACGATTTTGAGGGGGGACATAGGGCCCATTCCTACCATTTCTATTACCGTAGTTACCTGTGTTGAAGTTGTTGTCGCGGTTGTAGTTTCCATCTCGGACATAATGACCCTCACGGTTGTAGTTGCCATAGATCCGACCTTGGTTCCCTTTACCTTGGCGCCAATTATCATGATTTGAGCCTTGGGCGCTCGGTCGGAAACCCCCCGTCTGCTCATTTACTGCATAGGTGTCCTCCGCATAATAGAATTCATCATTAGGTGGCGGTGGTTTCGACAAGTAGTTGACTGCATTTATCTTTTCTGCACCCCCAGTGACATGTTTTAGTACCAACCCAAGCTCAGTTCTCATCTGAGCCATTTCTTCACGAATCTCATTTGTGGCTGGGTTGTGAGTGGACTGTACTGCGAAGGTATTTCTCCCGGTGTCTGTTTTCCTAGTACTCCAAGCTTTATTGTTCCGGGAGATTTTCTCTAATTTTTCAGCAATCTCAGCATAAGGACACTCCCCATAAGATCCACCTGCTATAGTGTCCAACACCGCTTTATTATTATCATCCTGTCCCCGATAGAAGTATTCCTTCAGTGACTCATCATCTATACGGTGATTTGGGACACTTCTCAAGAACGAGGTGAATCTATCCCAAGAACTACTAACTGACTCTCCTGGTAGTGCCACAAAGTTATTCACTCTGTCTTTGTGGTTTAGTTTCTTGGAGACCGGATAGTAGCGTGCTAAGAAAACATCCCTTAGTTGGTTCCAAGTGACGATTGAGTTGTATGGGAGCTCAGTGAACCATATAGCAGCCTCTCCCATCAGTGAGAGAGGAAACACTCTGAGCCGTATTACATCTAAATCCAAATCAGGCCTCCCTACACAGCTTTCACACACTGCCCTTACCTTAGCTATATGGGCATGTGGATCCTCAGAAGGTAGGCCTTAAAACAAACCTCTGGCAGTGAGCATTTGCATAAAGGCTACTAGTTACCACAAAGGTGTGGCCTGTGGGTAGAGGAGGTAAGACAAGTGGCCCATCGGAGTCTGCTATGTTATCATAGCCTCTGTAGTATGCTTGGGGCCGTGGAATGGTATTTTATCCCCTCTGTTGGTGTTCCCCCGGAGCATCGGGTAATAACTGACCGTAAACATCAACCGGAGCTGGAATGTTCTGGTTTGGGTCATCATCATTTATTCCCAAGTTTCGATTCATATTGCTTAGTGTACGCTCTAATTCGTGATCGTAGGGAAACAAGGGTTCTCTTCCTCTCCGTGTATTTTGCATACAAGGAGGATAGTTCTGAAAAAAATCAAAAACAATAAAACAAAGTAAAATCAAGAAAATATCAACTAAACTATAGTAATAAGTTCAAGTTAATTTAAAATCTATATTCCCCGGCAACGGCGCCAAAATTTGATACGCTCAAACTTACTTCTCAAATAAGAAGTAAAGCGGTCGTGTCAAGTAAATAACCCAACTATTGAGGTTGGGATCGTTCCCACGAGGAAAATAGTCTAGACTTAACTTCAATCTATTATTACTTTTGTTTAGTCAATTACTTCCTTGGAAAGTAAAAACAATAAAAGGGGGGTTTCTATTTCTAAATGAATCAAAATAACTACCTAAATTTAAAGAGACACTTAAAAGTTTTGAATGTTGGATTTTAATCAATTAATCAAAGTAACTAGGGTTTACGTGTTCCCCACAGGTTCATAACTTGATAATTCTAACTATAACAATTCTTTCCTAGTATCTTGCATGCAAAGTGATAAGTTATGTATTTCTAAATCCTTGGTCCGGTATCTAGAAAATATCACTCCGCACCTTGGTCCGGCTACGTGTGTTGCTATCCTAACCCTTATCTTTACATCATATTTAGCATCGTATTCGATATTTGACTTAGTTATTACCTCGTACCAATCAATACTATCCTATTAGATAGTGTACACTAAATCTATGTTGATAATTCTTTTCCTATTATCTACCTCCTTGGTCCGGCAAGTAGCATTAAGGCGAGTTCTAACGTTGGCCATCCGTTAAAAACACTTCTAAGCGAAAGAATTATTAATACATGCAAGACACTATTCTAGAATTGTTTTTTTAGTTAGGTTTTATCTCATTATTTGCCTATTGCTCCCACAACCCTAGTTATGGAGTTTAGTTACTCATAGTCATAATCACAATATTCAAATATATTAAATAAGAATTCATGTACTTACTTCAATGAGAAAGAGTAAAATCCGAAAGTTTTGCTTGATTAATCACCAATAATCACTTGCAAGAATCTCAAAATAATCAATAATCTCACAAAAAGTCTAATGATTATCAAGAATCTAACACTAATACACAGAGTCTTATAATGATCCAGAGTCTAACAATGATCCAGAGTCTAATAACGATCCAGAGTCTAACCTCAAAAATGAGATTTTTGAACTATTTATAGAAAATAAAAACCTAATTAAACAAGGACTCTATTTGCTAGAAATCTGTCAAAACGCGGCTGGGTCGACGGAACTCGCGACGGATCGTCGTGGTCACGACGGATCGTCATGGACTCTGTCGTCCCATACTTATGCAATTTCTTCTGCTGCTCTCTTCATTACCCTCGACGGCAGGTATGACGGACAGTCATAGGCACAACGGTTCGTCGAGGGTCATCGTTTCAAAACACTTGAACTCTTGGAATATGGGTACTGGGACTACTTCTCTGAACTTCATGACGAACCTGCAGGACGGACCGTCATAGACACGATGGACCGTCATGAACTCCGTAGCCCCATACTTGGTCAGACTTCCCCATCTTCCTTCAGCAGTTGCACTACGATGCCACCTACGGACCGTCACAAGCACGACGGACCGTCATAAGCTCCGTAGGTGGTCTCTTCTGCATTTCTTCTCTCAAAATCTCCGCATTCATCTTTGGACTGATTTCCTGCAAAATAAAGAAAAACTTATATAAAAGTTAACACAAAAAGGCTTTTGGACACACTAAACTTAAGGAAAAAGTATTAATAATACCGTGAAACCACGGTATATCAACACCCTCAACTTAAATTCGTTGTTTGTCCTCAAGCGACGCACTATGACTCAATACAAAATCTTTGTACAATAGTATCCATGTTTCATCCTTTGCAATCATTTGGCTATCAATCCCGATTAATCTCATCAAATCTATGCATGCTATCATCATTAGTCTTGAATTATGTGGGATCTGAACATGACACAGACTCACCATGCGCTAACACCTATCCTCTTCAATTTCTCACCGAGGTGCTAACAATTTCGGTATTGCAACTACTGTCCTCACTTTAAAAAAATATCCTCATTTTTCACACAATGATTTCAGTTTGAGAATAAGGATTACTTTTGAACACTCGCTCTCAGAACAAAGTCACACTCATTCATACCTATTGCCATAAGCTTGCCCTTATTTTCACTGCCTTAAGTTCGCTATACAACCCTTAGGATCACGATAGGACTTTTTTTAGCTTGTAACATAGGCTCAGGGTCAGGTAGGGTATATTAAGGTTATACTTTAGTGACTTTTTTCCCTCCTTGACATATCGGCTAACCCTTCCCTCTTTCTATCATTTTATCTCGCCTAGTTTCTCATATTCTTTCACCTTGCTATTTTCTCTTCTTCTTCATTTGTGTGAGTGACTCTTTTTTTTTTTCTTGTTTGTAATTCTTGTATATTTTTCTTTTTCTTTACTTTTCTTTCAACGAATTCTTGAGTCACTTTACTTTTGTTCTTTCTCTCTCTTTGTTCTTTCAACCCCACTTTTCAAAGCATTCCTCATAATAGCACCCCTCAACTCATGGCTTTGCCATGAGTCAAGGTACACAATACCCAAAGTTGGGTCAGGGCCATAACGAAGGTTGTTTACTGCATTAGCCACCCTCAACTTATGCTTTTGGCATAAGCTGAGGTGCACATGTCCAAGGAGGGACCAGGGCCAACACATTATTCCCAGAAAAGATCAATTGGGCAGAAAAAGAAAGGTCTAATTTAAGCTCTGATCATTTGGATCATAGAAGGATAAATTTCATTTGGTTTTCTTTTATTTAGGCTAAAGATGGGCTATATTGAATAAAGGCCTATGATCCTTTCTTAATTGTCTATTACAACTTACTTTAAGCAGGACTAACCAGGCAAGTTCTAGCTCAGTACAAATAGTGGACTGTTCAAATCTTCCTCACACTCACTTATCATCTCATCACTCTACCAGATTATCAGACACCTAGTTCAAATTTTAGACTTAGGGTAATGCAATGGTGTACCTCTATGTCGTGCCTAGAGCCACACATTTATCAGTTACTATGCCTAGTCGTGCATCATTTTCCAATTTATTAGGATATCATTTTAGCCATCATGCTCCAGAATTAAACTATGTACAAAAGATATAGACATGCCGGTTTAACAGGAAAAGTAATCAGTCTTTTGGGGGAAAAGAACACAGGCAAGAAAACCCCAAAAGAGGATAGTGAATTGGGCTACTCAGACTTCACACTAACACTCACTTTCCATTTAATCCACCCCCAACAAAAAAACATGCAATTGTCCCCAATGCATAAAAATTGAAATACTAGAGTGGTAGGTGAAGCAAACCTGTTGTGCAAAGCTCCGTCGATCAGCAAGCTGGTGGGTCCGATTGCTCGGAACCCACGTCCTCTGCGATCTGGACACCCTCAGTGGTGTCCTCAGCAACAACCGCACTATCAGTAGTGCCTCCTGCTATCTCCACAGTTTGGGAGCTAGACACCCCAGCCGCTAACTCTGATGCTCTCATCTGATGCGCCTCCTCCTCAGCAAGTGAGGCTCTCCTCGCAGCCTCCATCTCACGGCGCTCCTTCTTCCGTGCTCGCGCCTCGTCTTCTGCTCGACCCCTACGCCTCTTTGCATGCTCACGAGGGGGAGGTGGTGGAATCTCTGCGGTGGCGAATACGGCCGCCAACACTGTGTCTTCAGCAGGCTCGACAGAAGGGGCCTCAGACTCAAGCACCCTAGCCACTAAGATCGTGTCAATATCGGCGTGAAGGCTGTCGACCGCAGCCTGAAGAGTCGACACATCCACCGGAGGGGATGGCCGGGCTAGCACCCTCAACTCAAAGGCATCCAGGCGCTGGTGAACCTCAGCGATCTTCCGCTCTGTATACTGGACCATTTTCCGCTCCAGGCGCTCTTCTGTCTCGGTAATGGACCTCTGCATCCATGGCTGGATATGATGCAGAGTGTAGCCATTTGCGCCTCTAATTTTTGGACCCTTGCAAGCGGGACCAACGCGGGTAGAGGGGCTGTGCGAGAGGAGCTCGGGGCAGTGCTACGACCCGAGATAGACTCGACAGGAGTAGTTTCAGTGGACGCCGCCTGCGTAGCCGTGCGGACCTGGGCTACCGTCTCAGTAAGATCGTCAGCAAGTGGGAGCAGCTATGGACGGGGCCCTCTGCGTGGACCAAACTCATTGGCCTCATCTCTGCTGAGGCCGACATCAACAGTGCCCTGCGGGGTCTTGAGCTGATCTACGTGCCATATAGGCACACCTGCGGACCTGCAGAGAGAAAAGATCATGCACGGGAAAGGGTAAGTAGTTGTGACCTTGAAAGCCCTCTCGTGCATGACTGCCTGTAGAAGCCACGCGAAATCCACCTCGAACCCGGCTATCATCGCCGCCATCAACACTGCTCGATCTCATGTAATGATATTATCAACGGCTGTGGGGGAAAGGCAGTGGCGGACAATCAGGCACAAGAACTTCGCCGTGAAAGTGAGGTTGGCCTTCTTGATGGCCCCCTTTGGCTCGTTCACCCAGTCGGCACCCTCTCCATCAACTGACAGGTGCAGGGCCATCCATCTCTTGGTGGTCTCTCTCAGCGATGGCTCGCGCAGGGACTTTCCATCTTGAACAAGCTGCCAATCTGTAGTCAAACTCGGCAGTGAGAGGGGTCCTAGTAGCATCAACACCCTCGCCGTATAGAAACCGGCGGATGGCAGGCAGGGAAATGTCGACCTGCACGCCCCGTACTCGGACCTGCTCCAATGGGTATTGTTTGGCGTGGGCAGCCCGCCTATCTATCTGTGATCGGAGAGTCGCTGCGTAGGATGCGTAGAACTCTCAGACAATTTCTTCACTGAAACGTCCAAATGGACGTGCTGTCCACTCAGGGCGATGCCTAGTGAAGAGGTTGTGGATCTCAGGCATCGTCGGGAGACTCCCTGTAAGGACCCGCC
>NC_028639.1:23519667-23524583 GCF_001406875.1 Solanum pennellii
GGGGCACATACTCGGGGTCACGCTCATCATCAGAGCCAATGACCATGCAGGCAGACGGGGCGACAGACTTCGATCGCCGCGTGCATAGATTCGATCTTTCTTGGGTGCCATAGTAGATAGTACCTGTAAAGGATCAATATTAGTACGAGTAGTGGCAAACAACACAAGCAAAACAACACAAAAAAATTGAAAATAGTATGTCATTTCTATAGTAACAGTGACACACGACGGGCCTGGTGACGGCACGTCGTGACTATGATGGACCGTCATGGGGTCCGTCGTGTCTTCCTTAGACTTTGTATATATGGAGAACCCTGAAGGAGAGTCTCTGACAAGTATGACGGTTTGTGCAGGACGGACCGTCACAGGTACGACGGTCTGTCGTAGGTTTCCGTCAGAGGACACTTGAAAAAAAATGGAGACCCTTAGGAGAGGGGTCTCTGACCGTCATAACGGTCATGCAGGACGGACCGTCGTGGGTATGACGGTCCGTCGTACTCGTCCGTTTGAAGACACTTAGAGAAATGGAGAGAGACCCTGAGAAACGGGTTCTCTGACAACCAGAACGGTTGTGCAGGACGGACCGTCATAAAGACGACGGTCCGTCACATGTGTCCGTTGAAGGACACTTAGAAAAACTGAGAGACTCTCAGGAAGAGGGTCTCTGACAACCAGAATGGTTGTGCAGGATGGACCGTCGTGGGTATGACGGTCCGTCACATGTGTCCGTTGAAGGACACTTAGAAAAAAATGGACAGTGGGGTGTTATGGTATTTGGAACGGACCCTACGACGGTCCGTCGTGGGTATGACGGTCCGTCATCGGGGTCTCATTTTGTAGATCAGTGACAGAACTGGGGGTACCCCATGCATCCCCGATGAACCCAAATCAAACTTGTAGTGTTTTGGACCTACATTTGTCTAACCCAAATACCTAGGAATCGAGCAATGCAAAAGCACCTATGTCTAGGATTGTAAACACGTCAATTTCTTTTTAACCTAGGTTAGACAGAATCTTATATAAAAGAAACAAACATATCATGAACAACTAAGCTAATACTAATTAATAAACAAAAATACAAGATAAATGAGTAGAAATTAGAGACACATACCTTAGAATTGGAGAAAAACAAGATGGACAAGTACTCGGTGACCAAGAAGACACCCACAGCAGCAACTCCGAGTAGTAGATGATAACTTTTAGGGCTTTGGAGAATTTTGGGGGAACAATGATCGGTTGAAGAGGGAGAGATTTTGGAAGTTGAAAAGGGAGGGAAATAGGGGGAATAGTGAAGGAGTGGGGGTGAAATGAGGGGTTGGGGGAGTTTAAACGGTATGATTTTGAAAAAGACTCAAGCCGGGTCGGGACGGGTACGCCTCATTAATGACGCGACAATTCCCCGACGACGGTCCGTCTCAGTTGTGACGATCCGTCGTTGGGTCCGTCGTGTATGCCCTAGTTTTAAAATAACAGAAAGACGTACCTGGCATGACGGATGCATACGACGGTCTGTCGCAGGTGCAACGGTCAGTCACTGTGTCCGTCAGTGACTGCTGCAGAGTAATTTTCTGCAGAATTTCCTGGTGATGTGCCTGCAAATTTAAAAACCCATTAGTAGAAAAATGCTACCATTACTAAAAAGACTATAAGTATTGGGTTGCCTCCCAACAAGCGCCTGATTTAATGTCGCGGCACGACTGGGGACACTTGATTACTCAGACTTCATCAAGATGGTATGCCTCTATCACTTCATTCCCCGATGCTTTATGCCCAAAATAGAGTTTTATTCGTTCTCTATTCATCTTAAACCGCACTCCCTCCTTGGCTTTTAACTCAACTGCTCCATGAGGGAATACTTGGGTAATCAATTAAGGGCCAGTCCATTTGGACTTGAGCTTGCCCGGAAGACAAGGCACCCCAGCACTGTCTACAAGCACCAAATCCCCAACCATAAACTCTTGTTTTGCACTTTTTTGTTCATTCTCCTTCTTCATCTTTTCTTTATGGGATATGGCGGATACCGATTGGAGTTCACCACTATGCCTCATGGTCCCTACAAACGTTGAAGGTCGCTTCTTCATTGTTCAACCAAAATTTCATCTGCCCCTTTTTCGATATCGACTAAGGCTCTACCTGTAGCAAGGAATGGCTTCCCAAGAATAACAGGCACTTCAAAATCGACTTCACAATCAAGAATAACAAAATCTGCCGGAAATATGAATGACTCCACTTTTACTAGCACATCATGGAGTATCCCTATAGGACTTTTTACTGTTCGATCAGCCATCAGTAGCCGCATCGCAGTGGGTTTTGGGTCACCCAAAACCAACTTCTTGTAAATCAAAGGGGCATGAGATTTATGCTTGCCCCAGATCACATAATGCTTTCGCAAAATGTAATGACCCGACTGTACAAGGAATAGTGAACGCACCCGGATCTTCTTTCTTTTGCACGAGAGATCTTGTAGCAATAGCACTACAATGTTGCAGTCTATCATCATCCTCGAAAGTGACCGATCTTTTCTTTGTAAATAGATCTTTCATAAACATGGCATAACCGAGCATTTGTTCAAGAGCTTCTACCAAAGGGACATTGATAGAAAGGTGCTTCAGCATTGTTATAAAACGCTGATATTAACCATCCTCGGTCTTTTTCACTAATCTCTGAGGGAAGGGTGGTGGTGGTCTAGGCATGGGAAGTACCTTCATAGGGACTTCTGCATCTTTTCCAGTGCTCTCTTCTACTTCACCAGTGCTCTCTTCTGCTTCACCGCTACCTTTTACCAGCTTATCATCATCATTTCTCACCTTTTCCTCATTAGACGGCATAGGTGGATCAATGGTTTGCTTACCACCCCGAGTAGTGATTGCCATACAGTGCGCATCATTTTTTGGATTTTGGACAGTGTTGCTAGGAAGAGTGCCCGGTTGCCGTGTGTTCACTGTTGCAGATAATTAGGCCACTTGCAACTCGATCTTCTTAATCGATATTGCATGTGTATCAACTTTTTGCCCAATACTTGCTAAGTCGCACCTTAACACATTAATGTGCTCATCACTAGCATCGAACCTCCTCATCATTTTGTGCAACATATCCTCAACTGGCGCCATACTATCTCCACCATCCCTAGGAGTAACTTCACGATTTTGAAGGGGACATAGGGCCCATTCCTATCATTTCTGTTACCGTAGTTACCCCTGTTGAAGTTGTTGTCGCGGTTGTAGTTTTCATCTCGGACATAATGACCCTCACGGTTGTAGTTACCATAGATCCGACCTTGGGGCCAATTATCATGGTTTGAGCCTTGGGCGGTCGATCGGAAAACCCCCGTCTGCTCATTTACTGCATAGGTGTCCTCCGCATAATAGCATTCATCATTAGGTGGCGGTGGTTTCGACAAGTAGTTGACTGCATTTATCTTTTCTGCACCCCCAGTGACATGTTTTAGTACCAACCCAAGCTCAGTTCTCATCTGAGCCATTTCTTCACAAATCTCATCTGTGGCTGGGTTGTGAGTGGACTGTACTGCGAAGGTATTTCTCCCGGCATCTGTTTTCCTAGTACTCCAAGCTTTATTGATCCGGGAGATTTTCTCTAATTTTTTAGCAAACTCAGCATAAGGACACTCCCCATAAGATCCACCTGCTATAGTGTCCAACACCGCTTTACTATTATCATCCTGTCCCCGATTGAAGTATTCCTTCAGTGACTCATCATCTATACGGTGATTTGGGACACTTCTCAAGAACGAGGTGAATCTATCCCAAGAACTACTAACTGACTCTCCTGGTAGTGCCACAAAGTTATTCACTGTGTCTTTGTGGTTTAGTTTCTTGGAGACCGGATAGTAGCGTGCTAAGAAAACATCCCTTAGTTGGTTCCAAGTCAAGATTGAGTTGTATGGGAGCTCAGTAAAGCATATAGCAGCCTCTCCCGTCAGTGAGAGAGGAAACACTCTGAGCCCTATTACATCTAAATCCAAATCAGGCCTCCCTACACTGCTTTTACACACTGCCCTTACCTTAGTTATATGGCATGTGGATCCTCAGAAGGTAGCCCTGAAAACAAACCTCTGGCAGTGAGCATTTGCATCAGGCTACTAGTTACCACAAAGGTGTGGCCTGTGGGTAGAGGAGGTAAGACAAGTGGCCCATCAGAGTCTGCTATGTTATCATAGCCTCTGTAGTATGCTTGGGGCCGTGGAATGGGATTTTGTCCCCTCTGTTGGTGTTCACCCGGAGCATCGGGTAACAACTGACCATGAACATCAACCGGAGCTGGGATGTTCTGGTTTGGGTCATCATCATTTATTCCCAAGTTTTGATTCATATTGCGTAGTGTACGCTTTAATTTGTGATCGTAGGGAAACAAGGGTTCTCTTCCTCTCCGTGTATTTTGCATACAAGGAGGATAGTTCTGAAAAAAAATCAAAAACAATAAAACAAAGTAAAATCAAGAAAATATCAACTAAACTATAGTAGTAAGTTCAAGTTAATCTAAAAGCTATATTCACCGGCGACGGCGCCAAAATTTGATACGCTCAAACTTACTTCTCAAATAAGAAGTAAAGCGGTTGTGTCAAGTAAATAACCCAACTAGTGTGGTTGGGATCATTCCCACGAGGAAAATAGTCTAGACTTAACTTCAATCTATTATTACTTTTGTTTAGTCAATTACTTCCTTGGAAAGTAAAAACAATAAAAGGGGGGTTTCTATTTCTAAATGAATCAAAATAACTACCTAAATTGAAAGAGACACTTAACAACTTTCAATGTTGGATTTTAATCAATTAATCAAAGTAACTAGGGTTTACGTGTTCCTCACAGGTTCATAGCTTGATATTCTAACTATAACAATTCTTTCCTAGTATCTTGCATGCAAAGTGATAAGTTATGTATTTCTAAATCCTTGGTCCG
>NC_028639.1:23525137-23542987 GCF_001406875.1 Solanum pennellii
ACTTCTCTGAACTTCATGACGAACCTGCAGGACGGACCGTCATAGACACGACGGACCGTCATGAACTCCGTAGCCCCACACTTGGTCAAACTTCCCCATCTTCCTACAGCAGCTGCACTACGCTACCACCTACGGACCGTCACAAGCACGACGGACTGTCATAAGCTCCGTAGATGGTCTCTTCTGCATTTCTTCGCTCAAAATCTCCGCATTCATCTTTGGACAGATTTCCTGCAAAACAAAGAGAAACTTATATAAAAATTAACACAGAAAGGCTTTTGGACACACTAATCTTAACGAAAAAGTATTAATAATACCGTGAAACCACGGTATATCAATCGCGCGACGCGATGGATATTATTATTTCGAGGGACATATCGCGCGCCGCAATGGTTACATTATCGAGGGTCGTGTCCTGCGCCGCGACAGATGCATGGACAGATATGTCCCCCATGGGTCCCGGAATGAGAGAAAGCGGGTGTGTATCACTAGGTCAGACATACATCATTATACTTGACATTGCATTCCATTGCATTGCACATACTTATCATTAGTGAACTTTATATCGTGTTTTGCTGATCTTCTGATTGCATTTCTGCGGAACTTGTGATTGATCAATATTGTGCTTGTTATTACGGTTATATAATTTGTTAAAGTATTGTTGTTGAGGATATGTAATTTGTTGAAGTGTTGTTATTGATTATATGTAATTTGTTGAAGTGTTGTTGTTGAGGATATGTAATTTGTCGAAGTGATGTTATTGAGCTACGTGCTATGTAAACTGTGAGCTGTTAGGTTGGCTTAATTTTAATGCAGGTTGTAGTTTAGGAGGTTCGGTTGGGGGTGGTAGGAGTACCCGTATTTAATCCCCTTAGCTTGTGTTTAGAGGTTTACTTGCTGAGTACCGTGTGGTTTGGTACTCACCCCTTGCTTCTACAAGATTTAATTGTAGGTTATGGGCCTGGATTTTTGTTGTACTTGTCATTTATCTTCTTTTCCGAGGCTTCTTGGTTATTTGTGAGGTAGCTGTTTCCATCTTTGCAGACTTTCTTCTCCTTAATTATGTTCTTGTTCTATTCTAGAAACAAGTTCATTTGAGACTTGAGTTTTCTTTTGAATCAATTGTAATATTTTAGAGGTTTGTACACGTGACTACAAGGTTTTTGGGGTTTTATTAAGTTACTTATATTTTATTTCCGCACTTTATTGTAATGGTTGAGTTTTAGGCTGACTTGTCTTGGTGGGAAAAGACGAGTGCCATCACGTCCATTTTTGGGTCGTGACACTTGGTGGGTTAAGACGAGTGCCATCACGTCTGTTTTTGGGTCGTGACAAATGGTATCAGAGCCCCAGGTTCATAGGTCACACGTGTATACAAGCCGAGTCTACGTAGAGTCTCAAGGATAAGTACGGAGACGTTTATACTCATCTCTGAGAGGCTATAAAGATTACTAGGAAACTTCCTTTGTTCATTCTTTCTCATCGTGCGTAGTTACCTTCTTTAGTACTGAGTTGTTGTATACTCTTTTGACAGATGACGAGGACTAGAACTAATGTTACTGGTGGTAGGGGGAGGCACTTCCCGAGGAAGTTGTTGAGGCTCCAGCTAGGGGTAGGGGTAGAGCTCAAGCTAAAGGCCGTACTCGTGGTACGACAGTAGCCAGAGGTCGTGGCCGTAGAGCAGCACCAGAGAGAGGTCGCGCTAGAGAGGTCTCTCCAGAACCTCAAATTGATGATAGAGAGGACCAGGTTCCTCAAGAGCATGTAGTCACACCTTTGCTTCACGATACACTATTGAGGGTATTAAGTGTGCTAGAGGGATTTTCTCAGCGTGGTGGTGCGACCGCCCCACCACATGACTCTCGTACTAGAGAGAGGGCTCAGTCCCAAGAGCAGCAACAAGCTCCAGTTGTTCAGGATGCGGTGGGGCAACTACCAGTAGATCCCGCGGTTCAGAATGATGTTACACCAACAGTTGGGGGTCAAGTTTCACCAATGGTTGTTCTCACAGAGGATGAGCAGCGTAGGAATAAGAGATTTCAAAAGATGGTGGGAAGAGCAAGGATGCTCATGAGTTTCTAACTACCTGCCGAGAGTTACTAGAGGTGGTTGGATTAGCTGAGTCACACGGGGTTTGATATGTTACACTCCAGCTTCATGGACCAGCGAGAGACTGGTGGAGGACTTACTCGGTGGTTTTGCCAGCTGAATCTCCTCCAGTGACTTGGGAGCAGTTTGCTAGTTCATTCCAAGATCGTTTTATCCCTTGGAGGGTGAGAGAGGAGAGTCGCTTGAGGTTTGAGAGTCTGAGACAGGATGGTTTATCGGTTACAGAGTATGAGGCGCGTTTTTGCCAGTTGTCTAGGCATGCGTTGGCCATTATTCCAAATGAGACAGAGAGGATCCGCAGATTTGTGAGGAGATTGACTTTCTCTATCAGGTCAACTGTGTTCGGACATCTAGGGATGGGGCTTCTTTCCAGTCCATTGTGAGCGCCGCCAAAGAGGCAGAATTGATGGAGAGAAAGGAGTTTGGGGACCCTAAAAGGGCCCGTATATCAGGTTAGTTTCATGGTGCCTCATCTGGAGGTAGGGGATCACAGAGAGTAAATGGTTCTTTTCAGCAGCAGGGACCTATTCATGCATCTATGCCGACATTTGAGGGTGGCCAGACATCTAGGGGTTCTTATTGCCCGGGTCGGGGCTCGTACGTTTCACAGCAGCGACCTACAGGGTGAGGCTATTATAGTGGGTTTTCAGGGTCCACACAGAAGTTTCCAGGTCATAGTCTTTTTTTACTTGTGGATATCCCGATCACCTAATGCGGCAGTGTACTTCTCAAAGGATTGTGATGGGCCTCGACCTAATTCTTCATTCCAGACTAGACCATCAGCACCACAGGGTAGAGGTCGTGGTAGAGTTCAGTCAAGTAGAGGTGCTAGAGTTTCTAGTAGTGGTGTTGCAGCTCAGCAGAGTGGGGTTAGAGGTACCACCAGGCTTGAGGTGGACGAGGAGTCCACTCCTATGCTTTCCTGGGGAGACCTGAGGCGTAGACCTCTGATGCTGTTATTAAAGGTATCATCCCAGTATGCCATCGACCTGCGTCAGTGTTGTTTGATACAGGTTCTACATTCTTTTATGTGTGTACGTATTTTGCTGCTAAATTTGATATGATATGTGATAGCATGACTGTACCTATTTGTGTTTCTACACCAGTGGGTAAGCCCTTAGTGGTGGATTGAGTGTATCGATCCTGTCTTGTTTCTTTGGCTAGGTATGACACTTGGGTAGACTTAATCATTCTGGGGATGGTAGACTTTGATGTTTTCTTGGGTATGGATTGGCTTTCTCCTTATCATGTTGTCCTTGATTGTAATGCTAAGACTGTGACTTTAGCAATGCCTACTGTTCCGAGGGTTGAATGGAAGAGTGTTAGTGGTTCTTATCCTAGCAAGGTCATCTCTTTTATCCGTGCTCAGACATTGGTGGAGAGGGGTTGTTTGTCTTACTTAGCTTTTATTCGGGATACTAGCGTTCAACCACCTCCCATGGACTCTGTTCCCGTGGTTCAGGATTTTCCCGATGTATTCCTTCTGATCTTCCAGGTGTTCCTCCCGATAGGGATATCGATTTTGCTATTGATTTGGAGCCGGCCACTAAGCCTATTTCTATCCCTCCATATCATATGGCCCCAGCAGAGTTGAAATAATTGAAGGATCAGTTTGCAGGATTTATTGAGTAAGGGTTTTATTCGCCCTAGTGTATCACCTTGGGGTGCCCCTGTATTGTTTGTGAAGAAGAAGGATGGGACCATGAGGATGTGTATTGATTACCGACAGTTGAACAAGGTAACGGTGAAGAATAAGTATCCTCTTCCGCGTATTGATGACTTATGTGATCAGCTACAGGGAGCATCATTGTTCTCTAAGATTGATTTGAGGTCTAGGTATCATCAGTTGAAGATTAGGACATCAGATATCCCTAAGACGGCTTTTCGAACCCGATATGGGCATTATGAGTTCCTAGTGATATCCTTTGGCTTGACTAATGCCCCTGCGACATTCATGGAGTTGATGAATGGGGTGTTGCGACCATACCTTGATTCTCTTTTGATTGTTTTAGTTGATGACATCTTGGTTTACTCTAAGACTGAGGAGGACCATGTCCGACACTTGAGGATTGTACTTCAGAGGTTGAGAGAAGAGAAGTTGTATGCCAAGTTCTCAAAGTGTGAGTTCTGGCTTACTTCTGTGGCATTCATACGACACGTGGTGTCTAAGGAGGGTATTATAGTAGATCCGTCCAAGATTGAGGTAGTTAGAGGCTGGACGCGACCTACTTCACCTGCTGAGATTAAGAGTTTTGTGGCATTGGCAGGCTATTATCGACGATTTGTTCAGAGTTTGTCTACTATTGCAGCTCCATTGACTAGATTGACTCGACAGGATGTGTTTTTCAGTGGTCTGATGAGTGTGAGGAGAGCTTTCAAAAGCTCAAGACTTTGTTGAATTCTGCTCCTGTGTTGACTCTACCTGAGGAGGGTGTAGACTTTACTGTGTATTGAGATGCTTCGGGAGTTGGTTTGGGGGAGGGGGGTTTATGCTGAAGGGGAAAGTGATTGCTTATGCTTCTAGGCAGTTGAATCGCATAAGAAGAACTACCCTACTCATGATTTGTAGTTGGCGACTGTGGTATTTGCACTTAAGTTAAGGTGTCACTATCTGTATGGGGTGCATTGTGAGATCTTCCCTGATCATCGGAGTCTTCAGTATATCTTTAGACAGAGGGATTTGAACTTGAGGCAACGGAGATGGCTTGAGTTGCTGAAGGACTATGATGTGACCATTCTGTATCATCCAGGAAAGGCTAATGTTGTGGTCGACGCTCTGAGTAGGAAGACTCCCAGCATGGGGAGTCTTGCAGCGCTTAGTATTGAGGAGAGACCATTGGCTAAAGCAGTGCAGATATTAGCTAACAGTCTTGTCCGCTTGCAGATTTTCGAGGAGAGTGATGGGATGATTACTTTTATTGAGGCTCGATCTTCTTTAGTCGAGCAGATCTGTGCGCACCAATTTGATGATGAGAAGTTATGTCTCATTCGAGACAAAGTATTGAGAAGGGAAGCCAAGGAGGCTGTCCTTGATTCTAATGGCGTCTTGAGGATCGGAGGCACGATTTGTGTGCATAAAACGGGCTATTTGATTCGATTAATTCTCGAGGAGGCCCATTGTCTCGATATTCCATCCATCCGGGGGAGGCAAAAATGTATCATGATTTGAGTCAGCCTTACTGGTGGTGTGGGATGAATAGAGATATTCCAAACTTTTTTTCGAGGTGTTTGACTTGCCAGCAGGTCAAGTGTTAGCACTAGCGGCCCGAGGGTGTATCTTAGAGGATGCCTATTCCTACTTGGAAGTGGGAGCGGATTACTATGTACTTTGTTGTGGGTTTACCTACCACAGTGGGTGGTTATGAATCTATTTGGGTTGTTCTTGATAGGCTGACCAAGTCTGCCCACTTCATTCCGGTTCGGGTGAAGTATACGGCAGAAAAGTTAGCCGAGCTATATATCAGTCAGATTGTGCGACTATATGGAGTTCCTATTTCTATCATATCAGATCGAGGTTCACTATTTACTTCTCACTTCAGGAAGGCATTACGGCATGGTCTTGGTACTCAGCTAGATAGGAGTACAGCCTTTCACCCTCAGACTGATGGTCAGTCTGAGCGGACAATTCAGGTGTTGGAAGATATGCTCCGAGCGTGTGTGATCGATTTCGGAGATAGATGGGATCGACATTTACCCTTAGCGGAGTTTGCCTATAATAACAGTTATCACTCTAGTATCCAGATGTCCCCATTTGAGGCGTTGTATGGAAGACGGTGTAGGTCTCCGGTTGGTTGGTTTGATTCGCGGAGATGGACTCTTTGGATACAGACTTGCTTGGAGATGCTATGGAGAAGGTCCGTATGATTCAGTATAGATTATTGACAGCTCAGAGTCGACAGAAGAGTTATGCAAACTGGAGAGTTAGAGCCTTAGTGTTTATGGAGGGTGATCATGTTTGGCTACGAGTATCACCCATGAAGGGTTAGATGAGGTTTGGAAAGAAGGGCAAGCATAGCCCAAGGTTCATTGGACCTTTTGAGATTTTGAGCCGAGTGGTAGAGGTGGCCTATAATTTGGCCTTGCCACCTGTTTTGTCGGCAATTCATCCTGTTTTCTATGTCTCTATGCTTCGGAAGTATATTCCAGATGAATCTCATGTGATTTCACTCGATTATGTGGAGTTGGGTTCAGACTTGACATATGAGGATGAGCCTATATCTATATTAATGAAGGTGCAACGGAAGCACTGTTCAGTGAGAGAAGCAACTTGGGAGACAGAGTTTGACATGCGTGCCAGGTATCATCAACTTTTTGAAGCTTCGGGTAATTACTTTTACTCTATGTTCGAGGACGAACATGATTTTTAGTGGTGGATAATGTAATGACCCTAAAGCTCCTCTTTAGAATTTTTGAATATTTGTTTAACTTAAGTTAATTAATCGATAGTTTATGGGCTAAAGTGATAATTTATTTAAGACCCTATATCCTTTAGCCAATATTTAATAAAATATGTGAGTAAAACCTATCACTTTTAGTACTTAAATAATTCAGAAAAAAAATGGGAAAAAAAAGGCGAAGGGTTTCTGCACTTGTGACTTACGAACTGCTTCATGTAAGTTTCCTTTGCCTGTAGTTCCTTGATTGCTGCACATATATGTATGTATATAGCAATATTATATAGGTGATTATATATATGTATATAATAATAAGTGATAGATTGCATATTTGAGTCTAATAAAATTGAATAAGAAATCACGTGAATAGTTGAAAATTTTGAAAATATTTGAATCAGTTGTTAGTGGCTATTTAATGCTTAATTGTGATTATTTGGTTGCT
This sequence comes from Solanum pennellii, assembly GCF_001406875.1. Classification (NCBI taxonomy): domain Eukaryota; kingdom Viridiplantae; phylum Streptophyta; class Magnoliopsida; order Solanales; family Solanaceae; genus Solanum; species Solanum pennellii. Next base: position 23,532,083 of record NC_028639.1, read on the forward strand.
TTGATTATATAAATAATTTATTGTGTATTGCTGGAAAAAAACAATTAAAGAAAAAGACAAAAAAATGTCATACATGCTATAATATGAGGAAATTAATGGTTTGTTCATGAACGTGGCTCCTGGGAAAATTTTATGATTAAATTTGATGCAAATCCTTTGGTAGTGATTGCTACATTATGTGTGGTTAGTAATTAGGAATTAGAATTTTGAGATACAGTGAGGACAGAAGTAGTCTTAGGCTCAAGGCGGTATTTTTCCGTGGATGACAAATAATTTAATTTAATTTCTTATTCTTATCACATTATGAGTTAAGTTTTGGTATATTAAGATCAGAAATTAAATATTAGATCTATCGTATTATATAAATATCATTTGGGGTTTTGATAGTTGAAATGTTAATTGGCATCAAGAACTACAAACCTGATTATAAAATTGGGTAAATTTTTAAGGTAAAGATTAAACACATAAAAGTGTGAGTATTGTTAGTTCTGAAACCTTATTATGAATATGTACTTGAATAGATTCCATTGGTTCGGAAGCTCAACGGAAAGGGAAGGCTCAAGTCCAAGAGTAATTATTCGATTGACTAAGGCAAGTGGATTTCTAAACTCTCGTTAAGCGTATGAAATTCGTGTATTTCCTTGTGTGGTGTTGAGAATGACTTGGAGACTTGTTTCTTATTTGTTGGTGTTATATTATTCCTTGTTGTAAATTGTGCTTTGTTATCAAAATGGTTATCTCCTCATTTTCATTTGAGCATGTCATTTGCGCTCTATCTAAGACATGGTTGTGGTAAGAGAATGTACCATTTAGAGGGTCGTATCGCACGCCGCGATGAAAATTATATTTCGAGGGAGGTATCGTGCATCGCGATGCTTACTATTATCGAGGTCCGTGTCGTGCGCCGCGATAGATGCATGGACAGATATGTCCCCCATGGGTCCCGGACTAAGAGACAGCGGGTGTTTATCGTTAGGGAAGACATGCATCACTATACTTGACATTGCATCTCATGGCATTACACATTTTTATTATTGATGAACTTGAATACGTGGTTTGCTAACCGTGTTAGTGTTTCTCTGTGAAAATTGTGACTGTTGAATATTGAGTTGTTATTAAGAATATGTAAACTAATAGAGTGTGGTTATTGAGTTTGTGTGTTCGGTAAACTATGAGTTGTTTGTAGTGTGGAGGTTCAGATATGGTGTAAGGAGTACCCGTATTTTTTTCCCTTAACTTGTGTTTAGAGGTTTGCTTGTTGGGTACCGTGTGGTTTGGTACTCACCCCTTGCTTCTACAAATTTTTTGTAGATTACGAGCCTGGATTTTCGTGATACCTTCCATTCTCTTCGTTTCTGAGGCATCTTGTGGAGGATTGTGAGGTAGCTGCTTTGTCATCTCAGCGAACTTTCCTACTCAACTTTATGACTTTGTTTTTACTTGAAAGACAACTTCATGTTAGACTCGTATCTTTATTTCAATTCTAGTATTTACATTAGAGGCTTGTGCACGTGACTACCAGGTCTTGGAAATTGAATTAAGTTGAATTGTTTCCGTATTAGTAATCGTTATCAGACTTTGGTTTTATTTTTGCATTTTATCGAAATTAAAGGATTAGGCTGACTTGTCTTGGTGGGATAAGACGAGTGCCATCACGTCCATTTTTGGATCGTGACATTTAGTTGGTGAAAAGAGTGTTGGAATTAAGTTAAAACTAAAGTAACTAGACTTGGAAACTTGTTAAATTCTTTAAATGACTTAATGTAATTTAGTTGGTGAATATAGTGTTTGAATTAAGATAAAACTAAACTATTAGACTTAGAAAGTTGTTAAGTTCTTTAAATAAGTTAATTCAATTTAGTTAGTGAATATAGTGTTGGAACTAAGTTCAAGTTAAAGTAATTAGAAAAATGTTAAGTTCTTCAAATAAGTTAATCTGATTAGTTGGTGAATATAGTGTTTGAATTAAGTTAAAACTAAATTAATTACACTTAGAAAGATGTTAAGTTCATCAAATAAGTAAATGTGATTTAGTTGGTTAAAATAGTGTTGGAATTAAGTAAAAGCTAAATTAGTTAGACTTAAAAAGTTGTTAAGTTCTTCAAATAAGTTAATCTGATTAGTTGGTGAATATAGTGTTGGAACTAAGTTCAAGTTAAAGTAATTAGAAAAATGTTGAGTTCTTCAAATAAGTTAATCTGATTAGTTGGTGAATATAGTGTTGGAACTAAGTTCAAGTTAAAGTAATTAGAAAAATGTTGAGTTCTTCAAATAAGTTAATCTGATTAGTTGGTGAATATAGTGTTGGAACTAAGTTCAAGTTAAAGTAATTAGAAAAATGTTGAGTTCTTCAAATAAGTTAATCTGATTAGTTGGTGAATATAGTGTTGGAACTAAGTTCAAGTTAAAGTAATTAGAAAAATGTTGAGTTCTTCAAATAAGTTAATCTGATTAGTTGGTGAATATAGTGTTGGAACTAAGTTCAAGTTAAAGTAATTAGAAAAATGTTGAGTTCTTCAAATAAGTTAATCTGATTAGTTGGTGAATATAGTGTTGGAACTAAGTTCAAGTTAAAGTAATTAGAAAAATGTTGAGTTCTTCAAATAAGTTAATCTGATTAGTTGGTGAATATAGTGTTGGAACTAAGTTCAAGTTAAAGTAATTAGAAAAATGTTGAGTTCTTCAAATAAGTTAATCTGATTAGTTGGTGAATATAGTGTTGGAACTAAGTTCAAGTTAAAGTAATTAGAAAAATGTTGAGTTCTTCAAATAAGTTAATCTGATTAGTTGGTGAATATAGTGTTGGAACTAAGTTCAAGTTAAAGTAATTAGAAAAATGTTGAGTTCTTCAAATAAGTTAATCTGATTAGTTGGTGAATATAGTGTTGGAACTAAGTTCAAGTTAAAGTAATTAGAAAAATGTTGAGTTCTTCAAATAAGTTAATCTGATTAGTTGGTGAATATAGTGTTGGAACTAAGTTCAAGTTAAAGTAATTAGAAAAATGTTGAGTTCTTCAAATAAGTTAATCTGATTAGTTGGTGAATATAGTGTTGGAACTAAGTTCAAGTTAAAGTAATTAGAAAAATGTTGAGTTCTTCAAATAAGTTAATCTGATTAGTTGGTGAATATAGTGTTGGAACTAAGTTCAAGTTAAAGTAATTAGAAAAATGTTGAGTTCTTCAAATAAGTTAATCTGATTAGTTGGTGAATATAGTGTTGGAACTAAGTTCAAGTTAAAGTAATTAGAAAAATGTTGAGTTCTTCAAATAAGTTAATCTGATTAGTTGGTGAATATAGTGTTGGAACTAAGTTCAAGTTAAAGTAATTAGAAAAATGTTGAGTTCTTCAAATAAGTTAATCTGATTAGTTGGTGAATATAGTGTTGGAACTAAGTTCAAGTTAAAGTAATTAGAAAAATGTTGAGTTCTTCAAATAAGTTAATCTGATTAGTTGGTGAATATAGTGTTGGAACTAAGTTCAAGTTAAAGTAATTAGAAAAATGTTGAGTTCTTCAAATAAGTTAATCTGATTAGTTGGTGAATATAGTGTTGGAACTAAGTTCAAGTTAAAGTAATTAGAAAAATGTTGAGTTCTTCAAATAAGTTAATCTGATTAGTTGGTGAATATAGTGTTGGAACTAAGTTCAAGTTAAAGTAATTAGAAAAATGTTGAGTTCTTCAAATAAGTTAATCTGATTAGTTGGTGAATATAGTGTTGGAACTAAGTTCAAGTTAAAGTAATTAGAAAAATGTTGAGTTCTTCAAATAAGTTAATCTGATTAGTTGGTGAATATAGTGTTGGAACTAAGTTCAAGTTAAAGTAATTAGAAAAATGTTGAGTTCTTCAAATAAGTTAATCTGATTAGTTGGTGAATATAGTGTTTGAATTAAGTTAAAACTAAATTAATTACACTTAGAAAGATGTTAAGTTCATCAAATAAGTAAATGTGATTTAGTTGGTTAAAATAGTGTTGGAATTAAGGTAAAACTAAACTAATTACACTTACAAAGATGTTATGTTCTTCAAATAAATAATGCTATTTATGTGGTGCATATAATGTTGGAATAACGTTAAAAAATTACCTAATTACATTTAGAAAGATGTAAAGAACTTTAAATAAGTAAATGTGATTTAGTTGGTGAATATAGTGTTGAAATTAAGTTAAAACTAAAATAATTACACTTGGAAAGATGTTAAGTTCTTAAAATAAGTAATGCGATTTATTTGGTGAATATAATGTTGGTATTAAGTCAAAACAAAACTAATTAGACTTAGAAAAATGTAAAATTCTTTAAATAAGAAAATGTGATTTAGTTGGTGAAAATAGTGTTCCAATTAAGTTAAAACTACACTAATTAGACTTAGAAAGTAGTTAAATTCTTTGAATAAGTTAATGTTATTTATTAGGTGAATATAGTGTTGGAACTTGGTTAAAATTAAACTTATAAGAGTTAGACAGATATTAAGTTCTTTAAATAAGTTAATGTAATTTAGTTGGTGAATAAAGTATTAGAATTAAGTTAAAACTAAACTAATTAGACTTAGAAAGATGTTAAGTTATTCAAATAAGTAAATGTGATTTAGTTGGTGAATATAGTGTTTGAATTAAGTTAAAACTAAACTAATTAAACTTAGAAAGTTGTTAATTTCTTTAAATGTTAATGTGATTTAGTTGGTGAATTTAGTGTCGGAATTAAGTTAAAACTAAACTATTTAGACATGGAAAGTTGTTAATTCTTTAAATAAGTTAATGTGATTGATTTGGTGAATATAGTGTTGGAATTATGTTAAAACTAAACTAATTAAACTTAGAAAGTTGTTAATTTCTTTAAATAAGTGAATGTTATGTAATGACCCTTTTGGTCGTTTTGAGAGCTAAAGCCTTGTGTTTCATAAAATATTTTTCGTTAGAGTCAAAATGGGTATTTTAAACTATTTCATAATTATATTTATGAAATTAGTGGGGTAGTTTTAATAATTTATTTAGTAAATGGTTAGAGAAAATAATATTAAAACTAATAGTGGGTCACTTTTACTATTTTTATAATTAGTCATATATAATAATTAGGGAGTAAATATTTTATAGAAAGAATAAGGGTTTGGGCGAAGAAAAGGGCGTCAAAACTTACTGTGCCTCATCACCGCATAAACACAAGAAGCATATCGTAGCTTCAGGTAAATCAATCACGAATCTTAGATATTATATTACATTGTGGGTTGTTTAATACTGGTTAGTATATTAATAATAATGAAAGTTAGGTAGAAAAAGTGAATTGGAAAGGTTAGAAACGGAGGCACTCGTAAATTGAAATTCGGGTAATATATGATTGTTATGAGATAATATGTTAGTGGGGTAGAATTCTGTTTATAGTTGTGAGGGAATTACATTATGATTAGAAGGAAGAATTCATTCAGGTGGAATTAATGTTGGCATTATGGTTATGATTTATTCACGTTACGGTCATAGTTAGAGTTATTGGACTATTTTTTTGTTTGGTTTTCTGTAACAACCTGTTTAGTCGGTTCAAGCAGTAGAATTATTTTTGATAAAAACTGACTGGGTCGACGGACCACGCGACGGACCTTCATGGTCACGACGGACCGTGATGGACTCCGTCGTCCCATACTTGTGTAATTTCTTCTGCTGCTCTCCTCATTACCCTCGACGACAAGTAGGACGAACCGTCATAGGCAGGACGGTCCGTCGAGGGTCTTCGTTCCAAAACACTTCAACTCTGGAATCTGGGTACTGGGATTGACTCTCTGAACTTCACGACGGACCTGCAGCACGGACCGTCGTAGATACGACGGACCGTCACAAGCTGCGTAACCCCGACTTGGTCAGACTTCCGCTAAAATTTTTAAATGGGTGTTTTGGACTATTCATAATTATTATTATGAAATTAGTGGGGTAATTTTTATAATTGAGTTAGTTGGGGGTTAAAGGAGATAAATTTAAAATAAATAGTGGGTTACTTTACTCATCTTTTATAATTGATTATATGATAATTAGGGTAAAAAGAATCTGTAAAAGAAAAACAAAAGGAGGAGAAGGGCGTGAACGAACGAGGGGAGCGAGCGACTTAGACTTCAGATTGAAAAGGTTCATAGGCATTGAGGAAAGCAAAGGCATTGGGGAGGTAGCTTGCTTGATTTCGATTCTTCGGTGGAGGTAGGTTATGGTTTATTTCTATGTGATAGATAAACTCTAAATAGCAATTGATATGTATTGAATGATATGGTAAAGTCTCCTATGTACTTGATTGTGTGGTTGTATGTTTTTGATTGTGTGGTTTGTGGTTGGCCTAAAATTATGAGAATGTTGAATTTCTAATCTTGAACCATCTATATCGAAGTAATGCCTTGAATAAAGGAGGCTCGATGAAATATTATTAACGAATGAAAAAGTGGTGATATTAAATGATAAATTAACGGTAATTTTGGATCGGAGTGTCACGTTCCGACACGGTATTATGGGATCGGAGTGTCACGTTCCGACACGGTATTATGGGATCGGAGTGTCACGTTCCGACACGGTATTATGGGATCGGAGTGTCACGTTCCGACACGGTATTATGGGATCGGAGTGTCACGTTCCGACACGGTATTATGGGATCGGAGTGTCACGTTCCGACACGGTATTATGGGATCGGAGTGTCACGTTCCGACACGGTATAATGGGATCGGAGTGTCACGTTCCGACACGGTATTATGGGATCGGAGTGTCACGTTCCGACACGGTATTATGGGATCGGAGTGTCACGTTCCGACACGGTATATGGGATCGGAGTGTCACGTTCCGACACGATAACATTAAAGGAAGGGAATCTCGAATTAACTTAATATACTCAAACTCAAAGAACCTATTTCCCAAATGAGTATGGTGTGGAGGCATGAGTCCTCATAGGTGTGCTTGATGTTGTGATTGATGGTGTACCTATTATGGTGTTGTTGTCAATGGTTCATGTGTTTGTTGCTTGCCACCTGTTAAGTATTGTAGTTGATTTTATATTATTATTCAATATATATTGATTTCTATTTTGAGTTGACCGATGATACCTACTCAGTACGTGTTCCTTGTACTGACCCCTACTTGTATTTTCTTCTTTGTTATTTTGTGGAGTGCAGCAAGTGTACCATCGACTTCGACTCGCCCTCAGCTCTAGCCAGTCTCCAGCACATCAGAGTTCAGGGTGAGCTATTATTTCTAGCTCGTGCTGGATTCTCTCATTCACGTCTTGATGTCTTTGAATTTCGGACATGGACCATCTTTTTACTTATTTTGGTTTCTTAAATACTCTTAGACTTGGTAATTTGAGGATAGATGTTCTTGATGTGATGACTTCCAGATTTTGGGGATAATAAGTGTTAAACTTTAGAATCTTATTTACTTGGTTACATTAATAAGTTTTGGGTCTTCCGCATTATTTTTGTTAATTATAGTTGAACTATTGGTAAATGTTGGGGTTTAGATTTGTTGGTTCGCTCACCTAGTAGGCTAAGTGTGGGTGCCACTCACGACTCGTTTTGGGTCGTGACAAACTTGGTATCAGAGCGTTAGGTTCGTTGGTCTCATCACACAAGGACAAGTCTAGTAGAGTCTTGAGGAACGGTATGGGGACGCCTTTACTTTTCTTCGAGAGGCTATAGGACTTTAGGAAAACTCCATTCTTTCTTTCTTTCGTGCTATTACTTGGATCCAATTGGTATCTAGGTGATACAAATTGGTATCTGACATCCTCACTCTATTTCGCAGATGGTTAGAACTAGAGCAACAACTGTGCCAACACCAACACCGGCAAGACAGGGTGCGTCTGAGCCAACCATTGGGGCTGTAACTCGAGGAGGAGCAGTGGCAAGAGGCCGTGGTAGAGGTCGCAGGAGGACGCCCTCTAGAGGTAGAGGACAAACACCTGGTCCAGCTAGTAATAGGGCAGTGACTCCTCCACCGACTGATGAGGTAGTGAGAGAGGGTGAAGAAGGGGAAAATGAGCAGGTTCAAGATGAGGAATTACCACCCCAGCCTACCCCAGAGATGATTAATCAGGTTCTTACTTATCTTAGCGGGTTATCTGATCAGGGCCAGACACCTCCAGTGTTTTCTGCACCAGCACCTCAGGTTCAGGGAGTACAACATGCAGCTGCTGTTGTTCCCCGCATGGATGCCTCATTGGAAGTAGGCACGTTTCCTCGATTGACTACAGGGTCTATAATGGCAAGTGATCAGCATGAACTTTTCACTAAATTCTTAAAGTTAAAACCTCCAGTCTTCAAGGGTGCTGAATCTGAAGATGCCTATGATTTTCTGGTGGATTGTCATGAGCTGCTACATAAGATGGACATAGTAGAACGATTCGGTGTTGAGTTGTGACCTATCAGTTTCAGGGGGAGGCCAAAATGTGGTGGCGGTCGTATGTTGAGTGTCAACCAACACAGGCACCACCTATGACTTGGGCATCATTCTCTAGCTTATTTATGGAGAAGTATACACCCCGTACTTTGAGGGATAAGAGGAGAGATGAGTTCCTGAGCCTAGAGCAAGACAGGATGTCTGTTGCTGCTTATGAGGCTAAATTTCGTGCACTATCCAGGTATGCCACACAGCTTTGCTTCAGTCCACAAGAGCGGATTCGCCATTTTGTGAAAGGATTGAGGTCAGATTTGCAGATCCCAGCCTTACAGGTAGCTGCTGCAGCAAAATCCTTTCAGGAAGTGGTTGATTTTGTGATAGAGGTGGAGGGGGTGAAGCCAGACAACTTCACCATGGCGTCGACATCTAAGAAGTTCCGTAAGGGAGTTGAGTTTAGTGGTTCTTACTCCAGAGGGCAGAGTTCAGGAGGTTACCCAACCCGTCCTATTCAGTCTTCACTGCAGGCTTTAGCTGGGGGTACATCGCAGCCCAGTCAGCCTTTTTCTAAGTTTTGAGGTTATCCCCAGACTTCGTCATTTTCACAGAGACCTATGCTTGACTCCAGGAATTGTTATGGATGTGGAGAGACTGGACATATTAGGAAGTATTGTACAAAACAGAGTTACAGACCCCCAATAGTTAGAGGTAGAGGTGGTCATGGGAGAGGCCGCCATTCTGGAGGACGTGGTGGCCAAGGTAATGGTGGTCACCAAAACAGCCGGGGTGGCGGGCAATCTGGAACTACTGCAGCGCAACATGGTAGGGGAAACAAAAAGACAGGTGATAGGGCCCATTGTTATGCTTTCCCCGGGAGGTTTGAAGCAGAGACATCTGATGCTGTTATCACAGGTAATCTTTTGGTCTGTGATTGCATGGCTTCTGTATTATTTGATCCTGGATCCACATTTTCATATGTATCTTCCTCATTTGCTACTGGTCTTGATTTACATTGTGATTTGCTTGACATGCCTATTATTGTCTGTACTCCTGTGGGTGAGTCTGTGATAATTGAGAAGGTGTATAGGTCTTTTCTTGTGACTTTTGTGGGGAGAAATACTCATGTAGATTTGATTATTCTAGAGATGGTTGATTTTGATGTAATTCTGGGTATGACTTGGCTTTCTCCAAATTTTGCAATCTTAGATTGTAATGCTACAACTGTGACATTGGCCAAGCCTGGGACAGATCCGCTAGTGTGGGAGGGTTACTATATTTCCACCCCGTTTCATATTATCTCTTTTCTTCGTGCTAAGAGAATTTTTAGTAAGGGTTGNGCTAAGAGGATGGTTAGTAAAGGTTGCTTAGCCTTCTTGGCACATCTCAGGGATGATACTTCCAGATTACCTTTGATTGAATCTGTTTCGATAGTCTGCGAGTTTCTGGATGTGTTTCGTGCAGACCTTCCTGGTATGCCACCGGATAGGGATATTGATTTTTGTATTGATCTGGAGCCGGGTACTCTCCCCATTTCCCTTACCCCTTATAGAATGGCTCCAGCTGAGTTAAGGGAGTTAAAGGCCCAACTTCAGGAGTTGTTAGGTAAAGTTTTTATTAGACCAAGTGCATCCCCTTGGGCTGCTCCTGTTTTATTTGTGAAGAAGAAGGATGGAAGTTTTCGGATGTGCATAGACTACAGGCAGCTGAATAAGGTAACTATTAAGAACAAGTATCCTATTCCTCGTATTGATGATTTTTTCGATCAGTTACAATGTGCTTGTGTCTTCTATAAAATTGATCTGAGATCCGGTTGTCATCAGTTGAAAATACGGGCAGCAGATGTGCCAAAGACTGCTTTTCGAACCAGGTATGGGCATTACGAATTCTTAGTAATGTCTTTTGGGCTTACGAATGCCCCTGCTGCTTTCATGAGTCTGATGAACGGGATTTTTAAGCCATATCTGGATCTCTTTGTTATTGTATTCATTGATGATATACTGATATACTCAAAGAGCAGGAAAGAACATGAGGAGCATTTGAGAATTGTATTGGAGTTGTTGAGGGAGAAAAGGCTTTATGCCAAATTCTCCAAGTGTGAGTTTTGGCTAGATTCAGTGTCCTTCTTGGGGCACGTGGTTTCTAAGGATGGAGTGATGGTGGATCCTTCTAAGATTGAAGCAGTGAAGAGTTGGGTAAGACCTACTAATGTTACAGAGGTAAGAAGCTTTGTTGGTTTAGCTAGCTACTACCGTCGATTTGTCAAGGGATTTTCTTCTATTGCTTCGCAGCTAACAAATTTGACTAAGCAGAATGTTCCCTTTGTATGGTCGGATGAATGTGAAGAAAGTTTTCAGAAACTCAAGACTTTGTTGACTACTGCACCAATTCTTACCTTGCCAGTGGAAGGTAAGAATTTTATTGTTTATTGTGATGCATCTTATTCTGGGTTGGGTGCAGTGCTAATGCAGGAGAGAAATGTAATTGCTTATGCCTCGAGGAAATTAAAAGTGCATGAACGTAACTATCCGACCCATGATTTGGACTTGGCTGCAGTTGT